>NC_134012.1:74290020-74592020 GCF_047716275.1 Strix uralensis
CCACGTAATTTGAATTTCAGCTTTTATTGTATCCAGGGTTTCCATATTTGACAGTCTCAGGGTCCCACAACTATTCCATAAATTACACTAAAGCAATTATATTTTCAAATCCATTCTCTCACCATTTAGATATTATTCTACAGTCCACACCAGCAGAGTAGAGCAAGAAGACTAGGAATCTGGCCTCAGATTTCTTATTTTTAATGTGTGTAATACTACTTTCATTTCATCTCAAGCAGTTATCTCTAGAAATCTAAGATTTTTAATTTAATGGTTTGGCTCACTGACTCTTGAAAAGTAATGGAATTTATATCACTGAATAATGAAACTGTTCTGAATTATCACTTTTTTTTTTTTTTTGAAGTTAGTTTGTGGTTACACAAAACAAAGCAAAGGTTTTCAGTTTATCTTTCTGTTTAGCTACATTTCCTTTCCATATGCTGACACACAGTAGGTGATACTATACAAAATACTCCAGCAGATACAAGACAGGGACTGAGAAATGAGAACCAGTGGAGCTACCTAGCTCTGCTGAATCCATGAAGAACTAGATTGGTTTGCACCAACTCTATCCCCACGGTACTGTTTTTCTTTGTGGAGAGATACAGGCACTTACAATTCACGTTACTTCTAACATTAACAAAAGATAGGCAATCTCCCTTTTTTACAGCTTTACTTTAAGCAATATGCACAACTATAACTGTTATGAAAATATGTAGGATGTTATGGTGATTACCATGCATTATTCTTTATAGATAATTTCCCCTCAGATTACCAACTTCCTTTGGCAGTAAACACTCTTGCTAAATGTTCTTTACTGATCAGAAAAAAAAAAAATAAACTATGTAATAAATGAAGTGTAAAAATAAATGTGTTATATATCTATTTAATTTTATAATTTATTCATATATACATGAATGTAAGTTTGCAGATGACACCAAGTTGGGTGGGAGAGTTGATCTGCTCGAGGGTAGGGAGGCTCTGCAGAGAGACCTGGACAGGCTGGAGCGATGGGCTAAGGCCAACTGGAGGAGTTTCAATAAGGCCAAATGCCGGGTGCTGCACTTGGGCCACAACAACTCCCAGCAGCGCTACAGGCTTGGGGAGGAGTGGCTGGAGAGCTGCCAGTCAGAGAGGGACCTGGGGGTGTTGATTGACAGCTGGCTGAACATGAGCCAGCAGTGTGCCCAGGTGGCCAAGAAGGCCAATGGCATCCTGGCTTGTGTCAGCAATAGCATGGCCGACAGGGACAGGGAAGTGATCTTACCCCTGTACTCAGCACTGCTGAGGCCGCACCTTGATGACTGTGTTCAGTTTTGGGCCCCTCACTACAAAAAGGACATTGAATTACTCGAGCGTGTCCAGAGAAGGGCAACGAAGCTGGTGAAGGGTCTGGAGCACATGTCGTATGAGGAGTGGCTGAGGGAACTGGGGTTGTTTAGTCTAGAGAAGAGGAGACTGAGGGGAGACCTCATCGCCCTCTACAACTACCTGACAGGAGGTTTCAGAGAACTGGGGATGAGTCTCTTTAATCGAGTAACAAGCGATAGGACAAGAGGGAACGGCCTCAAGTTGCACCAGGGAAGGTTTAGACTGGATATTAGGAAGTATTTCTTTACAGAACGGGTTGTTAGGCATTGGAATGGGCTGCCCAGGGAGGTGGTGGAGTCCCCATCCCTGGAGGTGTTTAAGAATAAGGTTGACATAGTGCTTAGGGATATGGTTGAGAATATAGGGATATAGTTGAGAACTGTTAGTGTTAGGTTAATGGTTGGACTAGATGATCTTCAAGGTCTTTTCCAACCTAGATGATTCTGTGATTCTGTGATATATTATGCAAACATATATGCATATAGAATATGCATATATAAAAATAAATCTGTATAGTAATGTTTCAACTGGCATTTCAGTGTATTGAAGATGTTTAATTTAAGCTTCATTTCATATGGTTTGCATTTTCCTCAACAGGCTTAATACAGACATGGATAACCATTATTTGGAAAATCTGCAGCTTCTTAAAAGTACCAGTCCAGAAAATAAATTCTCAGGTAACTTTGTCCCTTGTCAAATGTCTCAGGTACAGACAGATTCAATGTTGAAGCAGTGTAGATGAACAAGACAGGGAAGTAATAAGTGGAAGGTGAAGACATGGACAAAAGGGATGCTTTAAGATAGAGCAAGCTATTAGGAATCACAAGTAGATAAGCTTTTGCACATAAATGGCCTAAGTTGTACTTTTTGTTTTATTATTTATATATCCAGTGTCTTATGCCAGTTAGCTGCAAATATATTTAGAAATAATTCACATGCCTTCAGATATGTGAATACAATATTACTCAGGGTGCATCTGAATTACTTTCTCTGTACCTACTATAAAATTCAGGACCCCAAACCATGGAAATATTTACAATCTGGTTATATTTTGTTGTTAGTGTTTTCTCAGGGTACAAAGGTATGACTATGTATAGATTTTCTCCAAATAACCACCTAAGTACCTGAGGACAAAAACTGCGATTGTTTGCATACTGTACTGTAAATGTCCCATCAATGCTTTAATGATGACAGCAACAATATTTATTATAATTGAAAACCAGAAAGATAGCATCTTTTTCATTGCTGTCATCCTACTTTTTTATCAATACTTTTTTCTAAAATTTAAAATACACTCTGAGCTTAAATTCTTTCATTCAGAGTACAGCCACCTTTAAAATTATATGGCAGCATGAGAGAAGAGAAAATTCTAGAGGAAAAGCAAAACAACAATTTTTCCATTATAAACACAACTTCACAGGGGAAAAGTTTTCAAAAGAAACAAGATATAAAAATATATCAGTAGTCCACAAGGAAAATATAATAACTCCTGAGGTGATCTACAGGTTTTATTTTTGTTCATTAGGGTGACCTGTTCCCTGACCTGTGACTCTGTTTCATTCTGAAACTAACGAGGAATACAAAGGTCTTCTTAACTCATGAAAATCAAATGTTCTTTAAGCCCCAAGGTACTATGTATTTATTTCCTATTTGGAACCTTTCAGGATTGTTCTTTCAAAACTGCCTATAGGAAACAAAAAGTACTCTCTTCTGTAGAAAAATAGTAAGAGAAGTACAACAGTACACAGTACATGCCATCTCTTTCTGTTGCATAATCAGCTAACTCTAACTTTCAAAAAACTGTGAACGACATGAAAAGCCTGATATTTTTTTATTCCTCCCCTCTGTTGCAATTTACTTAAGAGGTTTTTTTTAAATAATCTATATAGTAAAAAAACCTCAATCCCTGTTTAAAATTTGTTTAAATTCAGTATTACTTCTTTTACTAGTAGTGACTTCCAGTAGATACATGCAGGTTCTGTGTGTAAATAATGGTCATGAATACAAACACAAAGCATGAAATATATTCCTGAGACTTAGGAAAATTTTTACAATGTGTGAGCAAAGAAAATAAGAAAAACATAACACCCTGTATTTTGTAGGTTTAAATATTTTGCAGCTGCATCAACATCCACATTACACAGTCAGAGCATACCTGTTTAGTCATGCGAGTTAGCTGTCATGTACAAGTCAGACTACCTACATACTATCTTTATTTTATGACTGCCAGCCTGAACTTCCCATACAGTCTGATGTTAGTTGTCTCAAATGGCTTAAAGAGTAGTGAGGCCAATCAAAGGTCAATTCAAGTCTACTCACACACCTTTACTCTTGTTTATTCTTTATACTAGTATTGTGAGAGAGCCTCTTCACAGTAGGAATAGTTAAGACAATAATGTCTTCTCTATACACATAAGAAAGCTCTACCTTTGTAATACAGCATCAATTGGTCAGCATGTAAAACAGACATTATTAGGAATCAGTGCTCCGTATTTCACCCAGAATTTCTTGTAGTCTGTTCCAAGATACTAAACATGGAAATCGCATCAAGCATCAAGTATCTGATCTACTATGCAAGTGTTATGTATATGTAGCTCTGTCTGCAACATTACTGCATGAAAGTCCATTTAATTATTTATGGCTGTTGTACAGTTGCTTATTAACAGCTGTAAATGAGTGTAATGAGTTTAGTTCTTTCCAACATATGACTTCTTCGTGCTCAATGGTCACATGAGGATTCCCAAACATTCAGTAGTTAGATAAGCTGGTTTATGCCTGGAAATATTGTCTAACTATAGAAAAAATATTTTTTATTAAATTCCTTGGAGACAAAACATCCAAGGAAGCCAACAGCAAGAAACAGAAAATTTCTCAAAATAATAAGAAAGAAGAAATGGGCCACACTCTGTTATCAAAACTTTATCTGGGCTCACCAAGTGTTTATGTTCTTCTACCACACATATGCCTGCCTATTTCTCTAAGTGTTGGCTTTCAAAATGGTACTGGCATTTCACACAGTACATTGTAAAATAGAAAAAAAAAAAAAAGGTGATACCCATCAGAGACTGGAATGGAACTAGAAGAAATGTTTAGTTGTCATACTACTTCCTAAAGGACTGCTGTTCTTGTCATCCCACTGAAAATCCTCTTTATATGTATGACAGATAAAGAACACTGTATCTGCTCTACAAAGATGTACTCTATACTCCCACAAATGCCCATTAAACATTGCAGAAATGCTCTGACATGTCCTCTACAACCACTCCTGCCTCTCTGACACATCTAAAATACAAGAAAGAACACAGAATGTTCTATATTTTGAGTCAATCATTTTTAAGTTCAGTTTTTTTCAGTTGATAAAACAGCTGAACAACCTGGACAAATGCCAAGGGCCAAAGAGAAATCTCTATATAAATCTTTCCTCAATTGTATTTATTTTACATTCAAACAGGAGATTGAATACTACAACACTGAACTGAAAAGTTTATAGTTCATCGCACCTGCAATCAATTAAGTCAGACTTTCTTAATGTGAGGACAAGAAACCAGGATTTCCCTATTAGCAAGGAGTCCAGCTCTAGAAATGAGCTTTCAGATACAGCAGACTCAATATCATGGAATTTAAAACAAAAATTAACAGAGAAGATTGAAGTAAATTGATCAAAATGTGGAAACGAAGAATTCAGTATTTTAAGAGCTCATTATGTCTGACATAATGATAAGTTTAGTCCTGAACTATCAAAGTCATTGTCTCTGCATTATAGTTTGAAATCACACTGCTTTTTAGTCTGGCACAAAGTAGGGTGTCTTGTTTCTAAATTGAGTGCTTCAACATATGAGATTAAAATAAAATTTTTGCTTCTGTGAAATAGTCCAGGATGTCAAAATCTTCACTTTTTCCTGTGCTCAAATATTTTTAGAATATAACAAAGTTCTACAGTGAGTTTTAATAGTTTGGTTCAGTATCTGATGAGAAGTGTATTCCATTCATTTATGAATTCTACCTTTTAAAAATGTGAGAAGACATGAAAAATAATTTAATGACAAAAACTCCAGAACTGAGTTTTTGACCCTGGTATATATTTTCCAGTAGAAATGCATAGATAGAAGGCTATTTTTTCCTTTAAAATTCAGGGTTTATCTATTTTCATGACAAGTGACTCAGAAATCAATAGATGTACATTACATTCCTAGAGATCCAGTAAGTATTTAGGAGAGTATTTCACTTATTTAACCAGTGTAGTCATACAAATGGATAAACCATAGTCAAATAACGCATAGAATTTCAAAAAGTTACATTTAGTTTTTATTTTTTGCTGTGATATTTTCCCTTGAATTTTTGTAATTTTGAAAACTACCTTATGGAGTATATGAATGAGAAAATTACCACAAGTATAAATAATTTATTTACTCAAATGGAATATCTACTCTAAATTTATCACCTTGGTTGTATGAATTTCATCATGTACCTGAGAAAGACCACAGTTCTTTCTCACAGTGAAGTGTCAAAAGAAAGAAAGAAGTTAATATTTCAAGTTACTATATCAATGTCAGGTGGTATGAAACAAGGGAAAGTGAAAATCAATACCTATAATGTTAAATTATATATATTTAGTAATAGCTCTGTAATGCTATGATATATGACATCTGGGATGAAAGAGTTTTTCCAATTAATCTTAACAGTGCAGTATAAACAGCTATGATGCTTCCAAAATAAATAGGAATTTCCAGCAGAAGCTGTTCTGAAACTTGTGAACACAATGCAGGGGAAAAATGAAAAGAGAGATAAAAATAAGAGAGACAGGAAAAACATCAGAATACCATAGGTTCGTAGGAACTCACTTTTCAAAAGAACCCAAAGAAACACCTAAGAGAATAATTTTTAATTCCTTTTTGGGTTAAAAATAATACACACCACAATAGGGAACCAGAAATGCAAACTTCCCTTCCCTTTACAAAGTTTTTAATTAGCATCACTGAATTATACAACAAACCTATTTCATAGGTTGTTTGGTCTTTTTTTTTTTTAGCAAAAGTTCTGTCCTAGAGAAAGTAGGTAAATGTGCCTATTTTTTCCTCAGCTTTGAAACATTTTCCATTTCTTGTCATAAAAATGAAATGCTTGTTGATTTACCTGGTGGTTTGGACTATCTCATATTACTTTATTGGCATAAAGTAGTACATATATCAGATTATGTGGTGGATTGACCTTGACTATCTGCCAGGTGCCCACCAAGTCACTCTATCACTCCCCCTCCTCACTGGACAAGGGAGAGAAAATATGATGAAGGCCTCTTGAGCTCTTAGGTTGAGATAAGGACAGGGAGATCACTCAGCATTTACCATCACAGGCAAGAACAGACTTGACTTGGGGAAATTAATTTAGATTACTACTGATCCAATCAAATCAGAGTAGGGTAATAAGAAATAAGAACAAATCTTAAAACACCTTCCCCATCCCTCCCTTCTTCCTGGGTTCAACTTCACTCCCAATATCTCTACCTCCTCACCCTCAAGCGGCACAGGAGGATGGGGAATGGGGGTTGTAGTCAGTTCATCACATATTATCTCTTCTGCTCCTTCCTCCTCACACTTTTTCCCTGCCCCATTGTGGAGTCCCACTCATGGGAGACAGTCCTCCACAAACTTCTCCAATGTGGTTCCTTCCCAGGGACTACAGTTGTTCATGAACTGCTCCAACATGGGTCCTTTCCATGCGGTGAAGTCCTTCAGGAACAGACTGCTCCAGCATGAGTAGCCCTGCAGGGCCACAGGTCCTGCCAGAAAATCTGCTCCAGCATGGGCTCCTTTCCACAGGGCCACAGGTCCTGCAGAGGCCTCCTCTAGCATTGTCTTTCCATAGGGTCACAGCTTCCTTCAGGGTACCATCCACCTGCTCTTGCATGGGGTCCTCCACACTGTGGATATTTGCTCCACAGTGGACCTCCACGGGCTACAGGGGACAGTCTACTTCACTGTGGTCTTCACCATGGACTTCAGGGGAATCTGTTGCAGGGCCTGGAGCATCTCCTGCCCCTCCTTAACCGATCTTAGTGTCTGCAGAGTTGTTTCTCCCACATATTCTCACTCCTCTCTCCCAGCTGTTGTTGCACAACAGTTTCTACCATTCTTAAATATGTTATCAAAGAGGTGCTACCACTGTTGCTGATTGGCTTTGGCCAGCGGCAGGTCCATCTTGGAGCTGGTTGAAACTGGTTTTGCTGGACATGGGGGAAGTTTCTGGCATCTTCTGATAGAAGCCACCCCTGTGGTACACCCTGCTACCAAAACCTTGTCATGTAAATCCAATAGGCATGCCTTTACCATCATATATAGCATATTCACTCATTGAATGGATGATATCTGGGAGACTGGAAACTATTTGTGAAGTCACTTATATAGTCTAAATGCTATATAAAAGAAATATCATTTGAATTTTTCCTAGTTTTGCAAAGGAACTAAAGCACTGGATTAAGTGATTTACCTTTGGTTACATGGACAACATATGGGATGTCCAAGAACTAAAGGAGGAGTTACTTTACTGACAAAAATGTACCCATTTTTTCTTTCATTGCTTTCTCAATTGCTGATACTATATTCAGCAAAATCATCTGACTGAATCTGATCCACAGGAAGTCTGTTAAACTTGTATGAAATATTTGGGAGAGAAGTTTAACAAAAGTTACCCAGTTTTTGTAAAGCTTATTCTCCATGACCACAAACAGCATCAAAGTACTAAGTGTGGACATCATCATCCATTTCTATTAAGCAAGAGATTGTCCCAACCAGTCACTAGGTGACTTCATGGCTAAATAGAAACTTTTAAATATGGTTAAGTCTTTTCTTTGTCTAAAATAAAACAGTGGGTTTAGATTATATTTGTTCACTTCCAGCTCCTTCATACATGTTTTATTTAACAAGTATAGGCAATGATTACAAGGCAAACACATGGCAAGAAAAAACAATATTACACCTAAGATTCTCATCAGCTCCAAGGTTTTGTTGTTTCTGGCTGAGATGAACTTCTGGACAAAGAGTAATTATTTGTAACTGATTTATAAGAAGGCTAAAATCATGCTGTATGGGAACAACATTTGTAGTGACACCATCCACTTAAAATACACATTCATTTTAGATTGTCACACCTTTTCACTGACATAACAGTGGAGAAGAGAGGGAACCACTAAAGTTGGAGCCTAAAAAGTCATGGGCTTCATGCAGTCTGATATAAAATCATAACAAAATGTTAGCTCACTAAAATGCTATAAACATCCACATTTTTTACCAAAGATCATGTTATACAAAAGCATCAACACACTTGTATATTAGATAAAATACAAATGCTGAAGGTATGGCAAAGTTTTCAAAAACAACCAAGTCCTCCATTCCCACAAAATATATTACCAATAAAAAATTACTAATTCTTTGTTATTAAAAGAAAAATAATCATGTTAACATATTCATTTGTGAAAAACACTCAAATATTTCTTCTATATGACACATATATAAATCCCTAAGAGGATGAGATCTCCAGAACATGTATATACCCCCAGACCTTTGAGTTTCTTTTTCTTATTTACCATTGCTCAAGTTTTCCAGTTAAAAATCCCCATTAATTTGCTACTTTTTCTTCTCTTCAGATCACAATATGCTGCTTTTTATATCATAGTTTATTGACAGGACAGTTGAGCAGGGGGATTGCCCTGACCCAGGTGCAGGATTTTGCACTTGGCCTTCTTGAACTTCATGAGGTTTAAAGGACTTTCTTACCATCTCATTGAAAACAGCCATAGATTGCTAATTTCTACTCTGAAAATATTAATAATAGGAAAAATTAAGCCTGGTGTCACTCTCTGCTCCGTTCCTCATAGAAAGAAAACTCTCAAGAATGTTTATAAAGACCATGCTGCATCCTGAAGTTTCTTTTAAAAAATATGTTATGTTTTTAGCTATGTGACAGCACTGTATCTTGTGTCCTGAAAGAAAAGTACGTATTCCCACCTTCTCAGACACTCAGGATACTTTCCACAGTCAATAAAATATATATAGAACAAAGGGTACTGTATTTATTATAAGTAGCTGATGAGGAGGTCGAAGAGTTCATATTTAGCTCTTTAAAAGTGACTTCACAACATGGTTAGGCTTGAGAAGAGACAACATATATTTTTTGTACAGTTTTTAACATATGTTTGAAACCTTGAAAACAAAGGCATTTCCCTGAGTCCCTGCTTCCTTGTATCTTCCCAGATTATGTATCTTTAATTTTTACAAGTTGATTTACTCCAAGGTAGTGTGCATAAACTGAAGAGTTCTAGTAAAAATAAATCAAAATTTTTGCAGAATGAATTTAAAAATTTATATACTTCAATAGAGAATTATATTGGTTTTGAAAAATTATTGATATATCTGTCAGAATTTACAGGATTGGTATGATTCTGTGTTTCACAGGAATTTCCCGTAAGAGAAAACTGTCTAAGTGAAGTAACATTTGCTTCAAGGATATCACACAGCACAGTCACTTTAGCTCTGTATTATCCAAATGGTAAAATAAATATATATCGGCCAGTTTAAATATGGACAACAGTATTCATAAAGTTTTTTGACTGATTTTTAGTCCATTGGAGTACTTCAAGAATATCATGCTGTTTGTTTTCAAATTGTGTCCCTCCATATGAGAAAAAACATGAATCACTGAATTTTGCCCTAGAATACTGGTATTTTTAAAGATTCTAAAAATAGAAGATGAAGAAAAGGGGTTCTTTGCATTTCTTTCTTGTATAAAATATTGTTTATCTTAATCTAAACCAAGGCACAACACATGGGAAATTTATTTTATTTTAAGGTGAGACTGTTATTAAATGGTTTGTTTTAAAAGGCAGAGAGGTAGAGAAAATTATTAAATAAATTCCAAATAAGTATTTTAACTTTAACATATAAGTTTGAAAAATAAAATGTATTCTGAAGAGGAAGAACTGTTCAGTCAGATTTCAGTGCAAATTTCTGGTTCCATTTCCATAGGTTGAAGCTCTTTACAATAACAATATTACAATAACACAATAACAAGTCTGTGGGACCGGATGGGTTACACCCAAGGGTGCTGAAAGAGTTGGCAGATGTGCTCACCAAGCTGCTTTCCATGATTTAACTGAAGTCATGGCTAACTGGGGAGGTCCCATTGGACTGGAGGGTAGCAAATGTAACACCCATCTACAAGAAAGGCAGAAAGGAGGATCCAGAAAACTATAGACCTGTCAGTCTGACCTCAGTACCAGGGAAGACATTGGAGCAGCTCATCTCGAGTGCCATTACAAGTCATATAATGGACAACCAGGGGATCAGGCCTAGTCAGCATGGGGTTATGAAAGGCAGGTCCTGCCTGACAAACCTGATCTCCTTCTATGACAAAATGACCCGATTACTGGATGAGGAAAAAGCTGTCGATATTGTCTACCTGGATTTTCAAAAAGCCTTCAACACAGTTCCCCATAGGATTCTCATAGAAAAACTGGCTGCCCATTGTGGTGGTGCAATTCTTACACACACACACCCCCCCCCCCTTCTTTGTTGGGCTGCTTGGTGCTAGGTGCAATTCCACCCACATCCCCCGAGCTATACACCAATCTGTGGAGATAAGGACTGACAATGTTAACGAGCTTGGCTCCTGCCCCTCCCGATTGCTTGGAAATGGTTAAAATGGCCCTTCAACTCCTAAGGGCCTGGCACACCTGTGCCTGGGATGTGGTCAAATGGGAACAATAACAGAGTCGCACATTCATCAAGATCTTGTGTAACTGCTGGAAGGCACCAGAAAGTATTTGACAAAAGTCAATTATCTTGGACCCTATAAATGGCGACCACCAGGGAGACCCTTTGAGCTCTCCTGGATCGCAGCGGGCCTGTGACCAGCATCTCCCCTGAGCTGGGATGCCTCTCAGGTACCAAACCCTTAAGGTGTCATCTGCTCCAGACGGAAGGCCAGGGCGAAGTCCCCCGCTCGAGTCTCAATTATCGCCCGTTGAGGAATGCCAAGGCATTGTGAGCATTTGCTCTAAACTCAAGAGGGAAATTTTCTTTGAGGTAGCTTCTCTTTACTCTGGGGGGGGGGGGGGGGGGGGGGGGGGGGGGGGAGGTACGTACCCTTGTTTCTGTGTGTGTATGTCCGTTCTGTGTTCATTCTACTGAATCCAAACACCTTTGTTTCTGTATGTTTGTCCATTTTGTTATGTGCATGCATGTGTATATATATATATATAGGTACCGTTAGGTAAGTTAGTGTGAATCTTGTCATTTTAGAATCTGAATAAGTCGCTTTTCTTTCTTTTAGTATTTCTGAATTATTTTATAATAATAAATTGCTGTTAGTTATTAATAAACCTAGATTTCTTACTAAATATTACCGTGTCAATACTTTCATCCGTGACACCCATGGCCTGGATGAGCATACGGTCTGCTGGATCAAGCACTGGCTGGATGGACGGTCCCAGAGAGTGGTGATCAATGGAGATAAATCCAGCTGGTGGCCGGTCACAAGTGGTGTTCCTCAGGGCTCGGTGTTGGGACCATTTCTGTTTAACATCTTTCTTGATGGTCTTGATAAGGACATAGAGTGTATCATCAGTAAGTTCGCAGATGACACCAAGTTAAGCGGGAGTGTTGATCTGCATGAGGATAGGGAGGCTCTACAGAGAGACTTGGATAGATTGGATCGGTGGGCCAACGTCAACGAGATGAGCTTCAACAAGGCCAAGTGCCAGGTCCTGCACTTGGGCCACAACAACCCCATGCATCGCTACAGGCTTGGGGAGATGTGGCTGGAGAGCTGTCTGGAAGAAAAGGATCTGGGGGTTCTAATTGACAAGCAGCTGAACATGAGCCGGCAGTGTGCCCAGGTGGCCAAGAAAGCCAACGGCATCCTGGCTTGTATTAGAAACAGTGTGACCAGCAGAAGTAGGGAGGTGATAGTCCCCCGGTACTCTGCACTGGTGAGGCCACACCTGGAGTATTGTGTCCAGTTTTGGGCACCTCAATAGGAGAGAGATATCGAGGTGCTGGAGCGAGTGCAGAGGAGGGCAATGAAGCTGGTGAAGAGCCTGGAGAACAAATCCTATGAGAGGCGTTTGAAGGAGCTGGGACTGTTCAGTTTGAGGAAGAGAAGGCTGAGGGGAGACCTCATCACTCTCTACAGCTACCTGAAAGGACACTGTAGAGAGGTTGGTGCTGGTCTCTTCCCACAGGTGATTAGCATCAGAACAAGGGGGAACATCTGTAAACTGCAACAGGGGAGGTTTAGACTGAATATTAGGAAAATATTTTTCACAGAAAGAGTGGTTAAACAGTGGAATAGGCTGCCCAGGGAGGTGGTGGAGTCACCGTCCCTGGATGTGTTCAAGGTTCGTTTGGATGAGATGTTGGGGGATATGGTGTAGGGGAGAACTTTGTAGAGTAGGGCTGATGGTTGGACTTGATGATCCCAAGGGTCTTTTCCAATCTGAATGATTCTATGATTCTATGATTCTAAGTACATATCTTGAAAATGCATGAGTATGGAAAAAAAGGGGCAAAATCATAGCTGCTGTCTGCCCACCTGTCACGTTCCAATTTCTCAGGGCAACAACTCAGATTCACCAATTCCCAGATCAGGATTAAGGTGAAACACCACCAGGGATTCTTCAAATCACAAAACTCTATTTTTATTTGCTCACAACAAATATTGGCATGAAACTTTGTCAGTAAGCCTTGCACCCTCTGCAACAAGCGGTAAACCTCATAACATACACTGATAAACTGCAAACCTTACATAACATACACCAACATGTGTCAGATCTTATAACATACCCTGACAAGTGGCAGACATGCCCTGACAAGCCTTGCCTTATACACAGGGATACAGGGATAGAGAATGAGAGAAAAAATGAGAGGAAGAGAGAAAAATAGAGTGAGAGAGGCAGGGCAGGAGAGACAAAGACAAAAAAGAAACTTTTCACCAGTCCTGGTTCCAGCATTGGTTCAGGCAGCCCAGATGTCCAGTTCCGGAGGCACGCCACCACCCGGGGCTTTGACTCATGTCATTTTTTAATTCTTTGCCCCTCCTCCATGCAAGCACTTGGACTCGTTAGGCTAATTAGGCATTATCCACACTGTGCTTCTCGAATCCTCTTTGTTTTGGTGCATGCGTTATTTGCACCTTCAGAGTTTTCTGGGAACACGGTTGTGTGTTTGGAGGTCATTGGGGAATTACTCCCCACTCTATGCAGGTATGACTGTTGTCTGACCTTTTTTCTTGGCACGTGCGTCGTGAAAATGACATCTCTATTGGTTCTTTACAGAGTCAGGGAAGTCCAGCTTCACAAAATTGTGATCCCACCTGCGCGGGACAGCCTTCTCTCTCTACATCTTCCTGCATTGCCTGCACAATCCTGGTGTGTCCATAGAGACCATCTCCTTTACCAAAGTTCTTTATCGGATGTTTGAGACATTAAGCATGGTTTCATAGGACCGTCACACCACCTGAACTCCTTCTACTGTTCAATTTATTTAGAAGGAGGAAGCAAAAGTTCAGAGCTGTCAGAAAAGAGAGGCTCTATTTAAACATTCGCTCTTTTTCTCTTAAATTGATCACGTGATTTGAAAAGATAGCAGACAGAGTCACCTACTAGGACAATGATTCAGACAAACAATGCTTTTCATGCAGTCCATCTAAGCTGCTCATGATTTTCACTAAATGTCTACCCATCTGAACTTAGTAGCTGCAATCATAGAATCACAGAATAGTTTGAGTTCAAAGAGATCTTTAAAGGTCACCTTGTCCATTCTTCCCTGCAATGAACAGGGACATCTTCAACTAGATCAGGTTGCTCAGAGTACCCTCTATCCTGACCCTGAATGCTTCCAGGGATGAAAGGGTACCGGTGAGCTTTTGGTATAGATGTCTTGAGTATGGAGAAGATTAAACAGCTGTCTAACTTGCCTGGTCTCTCAAAGGATCCCTCTGTTATGGGGTTGCTGCAGGTTAAAGAAGAGCAGGTACCAATTGTTACCATGTCAGTGTACCAGCAACAATATCACACCAATCAGGACTCACTGGTTCCCATCCATAAGCTGATCTGGTAATTGAAGTGTCAAGGAGTGATCAGTAAGTGGATTCCTGTCAGGGAATTGAATGCTGACAGGCAAGGATACTCAGTACTGTATTATAGGCTGACTTTGCGATGAATCCCTTCAGACAGGTGTTATCTCTTGAGCACAATATGATGTGTAGCTAATTATAGAGAAAAAAATTTCTTTAACTTTATTCTGTAAATACAAAAGCACATTATAGACCTGGCTGCAGTTAGTGGAAATTACACCATAGGAGAAACAAACAAATAAACAAAGAAAAAAGATAGTAAGATGTACTCAATTTTCTTTGATTTAAAAATATGTAAGTGCTGTCTTGTCTCTATACAGTGTTAAGGCTTTGGTGTTACCATAAGTATCCTTATATTATTTAAATATTATGTTTAATCTGAGTACATTCACAATACCCCTTTGAATGTAAAATTATTTGCTCCCAGTTGAGCATAATTTGAAAAGTATTCTTCTATTAATACTTTTTTAACCTTCTTAATTTCACATACATATTTCATCCATTATATTTTATGGACCTTTCAATTTTCGTTAGGATATGCTATCTCTTTTTCAAAAGCCAGTCTTTCCTCCTGACAGATCCTCCCTAACTCCAAAGCTTCTTGCTTGTTTGTTTTCTCATTGAATTTTGGCACTGAGATTATGTAGGTTTCTAACAGAGCATTTATTTGTAACAGTCTCCAAGACACTTTTTACACTGCTACTTTATGGTGGTGGTTTTTTAAGGTTTTTGTTGTGGTTTTGTGTACCTCATTCTTATGTAGGTCTCTTTCTTGAAATTGAATGTCTGTGTGCTGTGTTTTTTTTGTTTTACTCTCGCTACTATAGTGTTAAATTTAACTCTGTGGAGCAGTTTGCCCTCTAATCTCTCAAATTAGACTTCATGCATTTAATCAAAATAAAAACCAGAATGATGTCTTTGATTGTAGTCAGTCATTAAAGCCCAAAGTTTATTTCCACATCCCATCTTGATGTGATGTTGATTCTGTCTTTTTGTGGACAGCTGAAATCTCTCACTATCAATACTTCCTACCCCAAATTTCCAGCTCGTCAATTGTTCGTGAACACTATTTTTGTCTTGAGCAATGATCAGTATTACAGTCTTATTATTATATTTTTAATATTACAGTAGGGGATTCTCTTTTGGTAAACCATTTTAATGCTATGATGCTTTATGTAATCCTTCAAATACAAAGCTGCTCCCAGTATGTGCTACTTCACTGTTACCACACAGGTGCTAGCAAAGCACTGCTCTATCCTGCTAGTTACTCTCTTTCCAGCAAGTCTGTGACATGCCTTTTATATCAGGGTAGTTGTCTGATGCAAGCACTCTAGTGTCCTATTTTATTTTTAGGATGCCAGAATTCATGTCTTTCAGCTCTAATAACTTCTGCTTTCACTTACTCACTCAATACTTCATACCCCAGACAGATGGCATTTAGGTATCTAATTTGCCTGCCTTATTTATAGTAATTATTATTTTATTTTCCTCCTGGCCTTTTCAGAAAAACATTAAATGTTCGTCATACACACTTTGGTCCTGTCAACTCAAACTAGATGCTCTTCTGTGCCTGTCAATTTTTCTCGACCAGCAGTTCTCTGTGACCTTTTTAATTTTGAATTTTAACAGTCTGGTTCATTAGAAGTAAGGTGTAACCTTTCCTTCCAGATCAGATCTTCTTTCCATAGGGTTCAAGAGCTTCTGACATGCCTGAGTCTTTGCTCCTTGCATAATTATCTCTTCCATGCATGAGACTCCAGGTCTCTAACTCCATGCTAGATGTCTCATGTGCAACTGGTAGTATTTCAAACGATGAAGGTTCTTATCTTCAGCCTTCTGCATAGCATCCTGAGGTCAGCCTCCAGAACATCCTTCCTACACTGGTACCATATGTACCCATGACTAATAGCTTTTCTCCTACATCCCAAGTGCCCCATTTACATAACTCTTATGGTGGTTGACTTCATATTCAGGAGGCAAGTTACAACTCAGACCTTAGACCTCAGACTCAATCTATATACTTAAGAGTAGATACTCTCCAACGACTACCACCTCCATTTAATTTCTCAACTGTCTGTTCCCATTATATTAGGAAGATTCTACCCACTTTAATCTGATTTAGAGATTTTTTTAACTATTAATTTAGTTTCTCTTTTGAAGGGATAAGTGTGTTCTTTTCTAACCCTACTCCATGATTATTAAGCCAGTTAGTAAATGGTAAGAAATATTCATGACTATAGACAAAGAAAACACAGTGCAAAAGGCAAGCTGATCTGAGCTTAACAAAGCTCTATAGCTTTTTAAGATCTATAGCTTAACAACTTTTCTCTGATTGCCCAGATACTGCCCTTTTTCCTTAGTCTGGGCAATCTCTTTCACCCTAGACACAACTTGAAACAGCCTTGCC
Organism: Strix uralensis; assembly: GCF_047716275.1. Lineage (NCBI taxonomy): Eukaryota > Metazoa > Chordata > Aves > Strigiformes > Strigidae > Strix > Strix uralensis. Next base: position 74,306,924 of record NC_134012.1, read on the forward strand.
AAGACTATTCAGAGGGTTTTATGGCTCCCATGGGAGTCACCGGTTCTGAAAGCCCTCAGAGTAGCCTCAACTGCCTCATTTGATCCCTAGGCATTCACCCAGAGCACACAGCCACCTCCCACTCCTCCCACCAGTATTGCATCTCTCCCAGTTTTCTTTCCTTCCAGGAGCCAGCACCTCTTCTTTCTCTTCCTCCTCCTGCTCTTCCCAAAGAAAACTACCACACGTGTTGTTCCACAAATGCTGCTCCCTGCTCTGTAGACATAAAGCTGCAAACAATAGTTTACAAGTAGTTTTGTACATCCCTCTGGTCTAACCTGATTACTATAAATGAAAGCTTAATATTTATTCTAGGTATCTCTTCATCATCCCAATGAAAAATATCACTCCAATAAAGAAATATGCATTTACACATCTGTAATTTCTCCAAAGATTAAAAAAAAAAAAATCAGAAAACAAGAAAATGTATGGTTAGTTACCAATATCTTCATAATTATTTCCAGAAAACAGAACCTGTAATGTGCAGCTTCTGCCATGATTTTTCTCTTAAAATACATTTCTAGCCATACGAGGGTAGCAAATGTAACAACCATCTACAAGAAAGGCAGAAAGGAGGATCCAGAAAACTATAGACCTGTCAGTCTGACCTCAGTACCAGGGAAGACATTGGAGCAGGTCATCTCGAGTGCCATTACAAGTCATATAATGAACAACCAGGGGATCAGGCCTAGTCAGCATGGGTTTATGAAAGGCAGGTCCTGCCTGACAAACCTGATCTCCTTCTATGACAAAATGACCCGATTACTGGATGAGGAAAAAGCTGTCGATATTGTCTACCTGGATCTTCAAAAAGCCTTCAACACAGTTCCCCATAGGATTCTCATAGAAAAACTGGCTGCCCATGGCCTGGATGAGCGAACGGTCTGCTGGGTCAAGCATTGGCTGGATGGACGGTCCCAGAGAGTGGTGGTCAATGGAGATAAATCCAGCTGCTGACCGGTCACAAGTGGTGTTCCTCAGGGCTCGGTGTTGGGACCATTTCTGTTTAACATCTTTCTTGATGGTCTTGATAAGGACATAGAGTGTATCATCAGTAAGTTCGCAGATGACACCAATTTAAGCGGGAGTGTCGATCTGCATGAGGATAGGGAGGCTCTACAGAGAGACTTGGATAGATTGGATCGGTGGGCCAACGTCAACGAGATGAGCTTCAACAAGGCCAAATGCCAGGTCCTGCACTTGGGCCCCATGCATCGCTACAGGCTTGGGGAGGTGTGGCTGGAGAGCTGTCTGGAAGAAAAGGATCTGGGGGTTCTAATTGACAAGCAGCTGAACATGAGCCGGCAGTGTGCCCAGGTGGCCAAGAAAGCCAACGGCATCCTGGCTTGTATTAGAAACAGTGTGACCAGCAGAAGTAGGGAGGTGATAGTCCCCCGGTACTCTGCACTGGTGAGGCCACACCTGGAGTATTGTGTCCAGTTTTGGGCACCTCAATAGGAGAGAGATATCGAGGTGCTGGAGCGAGTGCAGAGGAGGGCATCAAAGCTGGTGAAGGGCCTGGAGAACAAATCCTATGAGGAGCATTTGAAGGAGCTGGGACTGTTCAGTTTGAGGAAGAGAAGGCTGAGGGGAGACCTCATCACTCTCTATAACTACCTGAAAGGACATTATAGAGAGATTGGTGCTGGTCTCTTCCCACAGGTGATTAGCATCAGAACAAGGGGGAACATCTGTAAACTGCAACAGGGGAGGTTTAGACTGAATATTAGGAAAATATTTTTCACAGAAAGAGTGGTTAAACAGTGGAATAGGCTGCCCAGGGAGGTGGTGGAGTCACCATCCCTGGATGTGTTTAAGGTTCGTTTAGATGAGATGTTGGGGGATATGGTGTAGGGGAGAACTTTGTAGAGTAGGGCTGATGGTTGGACTTGATGATCCCAAGGGTCTTTTCCAACCTGAATGATTCTGTGATCTAGCAGTATCAAGAAAAAAAAAAAAAAACTATTGGTTTTCAGGTCCTGCATAAAGTTCTTGGCTTTGCCTAACTTCTGAATTATTCAGGCAAAACATGATTTGCCATTTTAGTAATATACATCATATGGCTTTCTTATTTCTACTGTTCAAAAATGTATGGAGTTCTTTTTCCTCTATGAATTTCTACGTTAGATGCATTTCTTTATCAATCCTGTTTCTCAGAAAATAGTTCAATGGAAAGCAGAGACAACAAATAATATAACAAAGCATTCAGAAAATCATTTTTATAACTTGTCTAGAAATGAAAGAAGAGTAAAGTTTAGAAATAATAGATTTCTTGCTAGGATATTTCTGAAAGAACACTTTAAAACATGTATAAATTGGACTAATTCTATCCCTACTTCTTATCACACGAGGGTATGTTGCTAGAAATTTCTTTTATTATTTACTTGAAAGCAACTTGATTGCTTAGTATTAAAATGAAATTATAATCTTTTAAAATGTAATTAAAACAAAAATCATCCAGGCTGCTGAGGAGTACTGGAAAACTCTGAACAACTCCTCTGCTCCTGTATCATAAATCTGAGTAGAAGATGGTGCCTTAACTATTTTTTTAAAAGTCACAACAATGTTATGTTAGAATTTCAATCCAATAAATATTGCTTTCTCTGAAAATTGTAAAGTTCAAGGGCTGAATGGAGTGTATAAGAGAAGTGGAGATGGACGAGAGAACAATCTGCAAAGTGTCATGCAAATAGAATAACTTGCCAAAGGAGATCAGTGGAAATTAGTGACAAAAAATATCAAAATTGTGTCCACATTTAAATTTCATTTGTTCCCATAGAATTACTGGCTCATTTCATTACATTTAGTAGATTCAATTAGATGGAAGTGAGATCAAGGAAAATTTCTGAAGGCTTGTCACTAATCAAGATTTCCATGACACTATATCTCCTATAGACAACTGTTCTGTTCTTACTTTCAAGGACTAGACACAATGTCACCCCCAATAAATAACCTCCATTGCTATCTCCACATTTAGATTCATATTAAAGCCTGACCCAAATGGTATAAAAATGACTTTAAAAAAATTAGGCCTAAATTCCACTTAGATACAATTTGACCTCTCAATACAAACTGCAAGGTTGTGTCCAATATTATTCTTATATAGTGTATCAGTGTTCTGTTAAATTGTCATATAGTTATGTTGCCCAAGGATCAACATTATTTTGTGAGAAATCTGCTCAACAAAGATACTGGATTTTAAAGATAAAACCTTGTCAAAACAGTATGTTCAACTGAATTGAAGGTCTGATGTGGTAAATTAATTACCTTCTGATCTTTTTTTCAGTTTAATGTCTATTACAGATATATATTAAACTATTTGTGATCATAAATCTACAGATGGCAGAATCTTCAGAAACTCATATAAAGTGAAGGAAATACAAGCTATTTTTGACTGAAAGAAGTGATCATATGTTAATAGGATAATGACAGAAATAGCCAAAATATTAGTATTTTTAATGTTTTAAAGAAAAGTTCTATTATTTCTCATTAAGCATCAAACACTTTACAAGGATGGCATACTATAATTATTGTTAAACAGTTAAATAATACCAACCAGATCAATAGAGAAGAGATTCAGCACGATAATGACATTCAAACTCTCCCTTTAAATACCTCTGGGATACTTATTAAAAATAAAACTCAGTTATGATTTGCATTTAACAAAAAGCAGTCAATTAGCTGTTACTGTCTCACTCAGGCACTGTAAAAGATGTATGTGACTGTGATGTCACAAGTTTACTTAATTATATATGTAAACTGATATATGGATATATTTAGTGATATACTTACTATTCATTTATATATATGATATTAATATATTATGTAATTTAATTATATTTCATCATAGTGTTATATGCATATGTATATTATATTTATATTGTATTATTTATATTATATAAGTATACTTACTTGCATGTAAGCATATTTACTGTAATTACATACATATATGCTTGCTTAGATACATTCATGGATTAGGCAACTGGAAGAGACAAGGATGCCTGGTAAAATATGCAGCTGGCAAAGTCAACGGTTTCCTTTTTCTTTTTCTTTTTCCTTTTATTATTATTTATTTTAAATGAAGCCTTGATTCCCTGAAGTCACCAGGCAACAATATCTCTGACCGATGTGTATGGTCATTCACTAAGAGAACCTATGTTTTCTAAAGGTCTCATAAGCCTTTCAAGAATACATATGCAAATAAAATTTGGCAGAAACCATCCCAAACCTTTTATCTAAATGTTACCTGCCAGCTGCAGACTCTAAAAGGTACTTTTTCACATTGGCATGTTAATAAAAACAAATGGATTTTTGTTCTTTCAAGAACCTGTTATAATAGTCTGCAGCTTTGAGAGGTGAAGGTCAATTTATCTTTATTTGAAATGATATATCTATGTCATCTATAATGTTCCTTTACCAATAAACCTCCAACAGAACATAGTGCTTCCTACATCAGCTGACCAACTGCCACTCAGTCTACCATTCTTCTCAAGCCTACCATTCCTTCAAAGTTTTATATCCTTAAAATTACTACTGATAGTTTTTTTAAATTGACTTCAGTGAAAGCTGTGGTTTTGAAAATACAAGGCATTTACTTATATTCTTAAACACAAATTAAAAAATCTAAATCTTTGAATGTCTTGCCTAACATTCTCTAGGTGTTTCTATGTCTTCCAGTTGAGGCTTCTAATTAATTTCTGTTTTCAAACCAATCTAATATAGTAACTTCAATAAGTTTGTACTTTTATAAATTAAAATATAAATTTATCTATTTCTGTATATACATATATTTCTATATATACATTTAAATACAATTATATATTACATAGTTATCTTACATTGTATTTATTTATATTAAAATTGTTATATAATCATATATTATGAGTATAAATAAAATAATTATAGACATATATGTCTATAAATACAAATATAAATGAAAAATCATAAATAAATATAAAGTTCATAAAATTTAATAATTTTAATAAGTTATTAGTTTAAACTGTTTTGTTTACTTTACAGTAAGAAAAGGTATAAATAGCTAGACATCTTCGATATTAACTGTCTGTGAAGGTGGTTTACTCCTCTTTTGTTTCTCTTATTTTCCTTCATTCTTAGTATTACTTTTCCTGTCCTACTACTGTGAAGAGGAAGAGACTGAAGAATTATGAATGTAAACAAAGGCCAGAAAAATCAGATAAATTGTCATTTTCAAAATTAATTTTGGCGTTTCAAGGTTTTTTTAAGTTGCTTTCAAATTAAAAATCTTGTAGCTAAAAACTCCTATATATAAAAAAAATCTGGTCAGGTTCACTTTTTTTTCCCCCATATATTTTCTGGTACAACTAAGTGATGCTTGTGCATCCTCAGAACATATTTTTTTAGTTCTATATTTGAAAAAAAAAATTTTGAAAGATATCATCATTTTTGTTGCCCATTACACCACTTCAGTCTTGCCAGGATGTAAATCTGTAAACAAGACTTCCTGTACTTGGAGTCTGATATTTGTAAAACTTGAAGGTGAATTATTTCCCTAGTATTCTTCAGGCTAGTAGAGGAACTTGAAATATCCATTAACAATTCTCATACAAGAGAATATTTGAATCCAAAGGACCTTATAGAGTCCATTCGATATGAAAGGGGGGAAAAAAAAAAAAAGCAAAAGAAAGTGTGAGAGACAAAAAAATAGGCCTGCAAGCAACATGGACTGAGAAAAACAGCCTGAGAAAGAGATAAAAGTTGAGGCCCTCAGAGCTAAGGAATGCCTCGGACACTCGCAAGACAAAACTGTAGTCACAGGGAGATGGATAGTGTGGAGGTCGAAGCTGATAAGGCTGCCCAAATAACACAGGATGCAGCTGGAGGAGGGAGCCCTGTGGAGACAGGACGGCTCTGCTCTGGTACACCTGGCCAAATTTCAAGGGCCATCTGTCCGGTGAATGACCTTTGCTTCATTATCCACAAAATGCATATTAAAGTTAACACCCCTGAATATGCTGATGAAGACTAACAAGATCATGCTAATTGCATCATCCCATGGAACACCTTACCCCTCCACATACATGGGATACATAGGTCTGTGGATCGACCTATGGACGGACCCAAGGAAAATGTGTATAAATCGAGGAGGAGAAAGAAGGGGGAGAGGCCCAGAGAGAGTGCAGTGAAGCAAAGAAGACAGATGTCTCCTGGAACCCCCATTGTCAGGATCAATGCAGAAACTGAGACTGGTGATCTCTATTCCTCTATTCCCTCTATCTCCCCCCCGTTCCTTTTTCCCCTTTTTCCTTATGTCCTGGTTCATCTAGGATAGGGTTAAGTTTCCGCAGCAGTGGGGAGGAAGCTCTAGCCAGATTATTTAATAACATGCTGACATCACGTCCGGGGCGCCCAAGAGCGGGAAGATCGGTAGACACGCGGTGTGTGCGGTTGCTCTCCTCACTGCTGCATCGGTATATCCCTTGTTCTGCTCATTGTTATTACTGTTATTATTATTGTTCTTGTTGTTGTTCGGTCTGTTGCTGTTACACCGTTGTATTAAACCTCTTCTTATCTCAACCCCGGGATTTGTATTTCACTCCCTGTCCCGTTCCGGTCAGAGGGTGGGGGAGAGGCAGTGACAACGTGGTCTCGGGTCCCGACAGGGCCTAAACCACTGCAGCTTCACTACCATTAAGCAATGCAAGGCATACTGTATTGCTTACCATAACTCTCTATATACTTAGCCAATTATCGTGTGTCCAATTAGAACATTGTCGGTAGTTAATAAATGTTTGGACTTTGAGACTTCTCTCACCGTTGTCCGCTCCATTGGGGATTTGCGAATCTGAGTCACTTGTCTCCCTCATCTGAGCGGGACGTGACAGAAAGCAAAATTAGTATCTGCTTTAAAAAACAAACAAAAAGAAGCCAAACCCTATTTAATAAATTTCACTAAGACTTCATCAACTCAAGGCATTTAACTCAGGCCTTTGTCACAAGCATGATCACACTAGTTCTCACTAAGATTGTTGGAGAGAGGTAACAACTATTAGGAATTCCCTGACATCCTTACTTTGCCATCCATATACTCATGTACTTAGATGCCTATGAACTCTTTTTTTAGAGATTTGGCAGCTAGGTCTCTGGCAGCATGAGGTCTGAGAGCAATATAATTTTAAAACCTCTGTCTTGAACCATACAGCAGACAAACAGAATTAGACTCATATGTTCCACCCTTTATTTCATTACACTGAAACTGATTAAAACACCAAGAAAACACCAACATGTAGGGGTCATACACAAACCACACACTGAAAAGTTTCTGAGCAAACATGCATAAACAGTACCTACTCATCAGTTACGGGATGTACATAAGAACAGTCATTTCAAGCAGAATCTTTCTTTCATATCTACCCCTGAACCACTTTCTTTTTATACCTCCCTTCCCCAGAAAAAAGGAGTGTTTTGAAGCTTTAAGCATGGTTATGGACATTTCTTTTTATGATTAGTACTTCCATCACATAATATCCAGCACGTTAATGTGTGGGAGCTCTGATGGCAAAATATAAGCTCAGAATATTATTTGATTCATTCAAATCAACATTCAGAGCCACATCGACATGCTATCCACAGATTTTTTTGTGCCTCTATCTTTACTGTTATCAACACTATGAATACAACTAAAGAAAACATTCAGTGTTGATTATTGAAAGCATGAATTTGCAAGGAGATGGTGCTCAAATTTGTGCTCAGTCCTGCTCCCAGGAAACTCCATTGCAAAAATAGTATTCACCTGAATGACAGCAGGATTAAGCCCTAAAGTGCTATCACTTTTGGGCATATAACTGCAGCAGTTACAGAAAGCTGAGGTGTTCTGATTTTGAAACCTTTAATGCACAGTATACAATAGATCTTCTCATATCTGATTTAGGAATTGAATGAGGCAGATTAGAATACTATTTCTTCTGCTATACTTTACATGTAGTCTACTGACTGACCTATGAGTTTATGTGCCACCTGAGCTGATAATACTCTTTAGCTTGTTATTGATATACTTTGCTTTTGAATAAATGTTTTTTCCAAAGCTGTGGAATAGCTTTTTTCTCAATATAAGATGTTTAAAAAATGAAGAAGAAAGAAAGAGGGTCAGACGCATCTATAAACAGTTTGTCCAAAATGACTTTATATGGCAACATCAATCCAAATAGGAGTTTTGTAATTTTCTTATTCCCAGTCTCTGCAGGTGAGTGATTTCCTGTGTCACTTATGTATAAAGCCAGGCAAAACTGATCATATTTGCTTTCCCAAAAATTCATAAGAGCAAAATATGTTCACAGAATTATTCTCTAGTCTCATAGAAGAAATAATGTGACTTCAGCTGTATATAATAAAAGCTTAATGCTATCATACAATTCAGGCAACTGATGGCTTACATCAGGGTACTTAGTTCAGGTGACATTTTTGTTTTAACAGAGGAGAAAACTGAATTACAGATTTTACTTAAACATAGTAAAGGTTTGAATTTTAAAATATCCTGAAACTGGAAAAATACCTAAAACAGAGCTGGAAGTTTGCACTAGAGGAATACAGTCAATACCTAAAATAACTGTATACAAATGCATATAGAAAAATACTTAATGGTCTATAACAGGAGTTGTTGTCTCTTTATGTTTTTTATCTCTGTCTAGTTGTGTGTTCAAATCAAAAGCTGACTCTTAATGAGGTCAACATAATTAAGTTTCTGAGTAGTTTCTAATATAATCAAATAATGAGTATTCATGAGTCACTTCACTCCTATGTGACTCAGTTTCTACATCTTTTAACTGAAGTAATGATACTTTCCTGGTAAATATAATTTACCAAGAATGGTATATGCATCCTTTATTTTGGATCTGTCATAGACAAACTGCAGTCAAAATAAAAGATATAATTATAATGTAATTTTAATTAATAGATTACATGTTTGAAAGATAGTTATCAAAGATTTGGGGTTGAAGAATTTTGTTAAATATCTCAGAAAAAAAATAAATTAATAGTTCAATGAATACAGTATGCACTATTTGGACAGAGGAATATTCCTGAATAACCATTTAAAATAATTTCTTCATCAGAATTTTAAACACCTTATAGAAAACTCTACCTCTTATGCAATATATTGTAAGTGGACTGAAAGCTTTGTACAAAATAAGACCTTATTACAATGCTTGAAACTAAATGGAGCACAACATAAAATGATATCCATCAGTCTTAAATACCTATCATATGTTCTACTGATGAGGATGCATTGTTTCCAGCTCAAAGAAACAGAAGTATCAGAATGCAATGACGAATATTACCTTACTTTATGTTAATTTAAAAATACACTGAAGAATGAAGGAAAACAAAGGGTTTTCTAGCTGCATTAGTTCCTTTCTTCATTTCATTTCAAAACTTATGATAGACATGAATAATTGTTATCATTCAGTCAAATTCAGATAAAGTCAAAACATCTTGACTAATTGTAGTTGAATATTAAACATATGCCATGTTCTCTTAAATATAAATCTTTAATAGATTTCACCCTTTTAACAAGACTTTGAAGCATATGTTATTTATTGATTTATTGACATTGAACCACAGAAATATGCTCATTATCTTTAAAGTATCTAATACTTATTCTGTGAGGTACTACAGAGACTTCAGAGTATAGCAAACTATAATGTAAGCTCATCACAAATAGTACATTTTATTACACAGTGCAAAATTTCCACTAACTTTTATGAAATGTTCATATGAATATATCTTTATGTGAAACTGGATACCTGTACAAAGATTAACACTTTGCAAACACAATATATTGACTATCATAAGAGTCAAAATACTGTCTAAACAGGGCTTGATAATTAGAAAAACAAAATAAAATAGCACATATATATCTTTTTTACCTCTGATTTTATAAATATAAATTCAGAAATGTTAAAGGAAATCATTATTTTAACTATTAGGGATTCAAAATTTTTATTTCTAAGGAAATACTTAATTGTGACACTATTTAATCTCATGGAAGTACAAAATTATGTTATAGAACTAATTTTCCATTTTTCCCCTTTCTATTTTGAAAATTGTGCTACTCAAACACAATACAGGCACCACCTCAGCAGGAAGAAGATTTTCAAAAGAAATTATGGATTTTGAAGGACCATGAGCTGAACACCAAGCAGATACGTTACTGAAATGAGTCTAGATTCCTTAGCACAAGAAAAGAAAGCTAAATCAAAGTACAGTAATATTTATCTACATAAGTCTGTGTTTGAAATATCACAGAATGAATTTTTCTTCATCTTTATCATGTCCATGGTTATCTGATTATTTCTTTTCCTCACGATGAATACATAATACTGAACCTCTCATAGATTTCACTTTTTTTTTTTTTTTTTTGTAATTTACTGCATTTAGAGAGTATTCTAAAAAGCAAGTTGCTGAATACTTGAACAGTAGAATGTCCAGTAAGATCACTGTGTAGGTTTGCCATATATTACTCTGCCTCCCCTTAACAAGTGAGGAAATCAAAATGCTATTATGATATTTAAGATCAATCAATTCTATTCTATTCTAAAAATCATAGAACAGTTGAGGTTGAAAGAGACTTGTGGAGACTGTCCACGCCAACATCCTTGCTCATAGCAGGGTCAGCTAGAGGAGATTGCACTTCTCAAACTTGTATGACAACTGTGAAAAGTTGCACTTATAGAGCTCCAGCCTCCATTCTAAACATTTGCCAATGATATCTTCATAGCAGAACAGGAATACACATGAAGGTAAAAGAAAAAGCAATATCTCCACTAACTCTAAAGAAAATACAGTACTGTTCTACTTGCTGTTCCTCAAGACAGATTTAATTGGAAATATGCTTAAAAATATCCTGAGAGTTCCCAGGTTAAGTATATACGGCTCATTTATGGAGTTAAAATTCTCAATAAGGGATTTCATTCCTAACAACTTTTCTTTACCATCAGTGCAGTCGTGACTTCCATTAAGGACAGGAGAATACAATGTTCTTTCTAAATTATCTGTGAATATCATTTAAAACTGCTCTTATCAACATGTTTTACTCTTCTTTCTGCGTATAGTGTTACATGATGCAACCACAGTAACATTGATAACAGTGTTGTGGGAAAACAAAAATATTTTCTCACTATACAATAATTAATTGTATTTTATATATACCTGTATTTAAAACAGACCTTGATCTTTTCACCTCAGGACACCATTATAAGTATAACACCTAGTCCACTGTAATTGATTACTAGGTGCTCTAGAAAATCTGTTAGTTTTTCTGGCTTCTGTATACAAAAGGTCTTCTCTCAGTCATCACAGTTGCTGCAGCTGCTATCTATTATAAAAGCAGCTGTGTCACACTATTTTCAGTGTGACAGACACCTGATCTTGCCCTCTTTCTAGGAAGAGTCACAGACCCTGCTTAAACAGTATGTCATAGGCTTATGAGAATGGATGCTGGGGAAACAGATACTTCACATATAACAGAATATTTTAATATAGGTTTTTCATTCTCATCAAATGTGAAATATAAAAATGTCCCATGACAGACATGTCATCTGTTCACATCTCAAAGGATCATAAGAGTCTCAGAACTGTTGCAGTGAAACAAAATATTTTTGCACACATCTAAATATACCACCATTTTTATGAATGCCTATCTTTGGTAACAAAAATGTACCACTGCTGCATGTGCATTTCAAACAGTTAATATATCACCAAAATGAACTTTCATCATTCTACTCTTGCCTGTTGTTGTGATCACATGACATTTTTGCAGCAGCAACTACTTGTATGGAAAAGTGACATTAGAAGAGCACTGAACTGCTGCACCCAATTTTAACATGATTTATTATGTATACACCATCACCATAGCATTGCCACATGACCAGCATACGTCAAGAAGTACTCATAAGTCAGCTGTGTACCAGCTTGAGAAACTCTGAAATGAGCCTAATTAAAATACATGTAAGACACTTGTTTCTCAGGGACAGGAAATTATGCGTCTTCCATAACTCTTGGAAGAGGAAGAGATGAGCAGCACACCAGTCTCTGTGAATCATAAGGTACTGACTCCACAAAAAGGCAATCTCTCTTTCTACTAACCTTAAAATAAGGGAAAGACTCTGTTCCAGTAGGTTATATGGGGAGAAAAAAACCCACTGATCTCAGTGTTGCCCCGTAAATAATTATATCTCTTGAATTATTTACTAAAGTAACTCGTGCAGTGTTACGCCCCTCCTCCAAACACATACTCAGAATGCAATTCACTCCAAAGGTATGCTACTAGTGCTGCATGAAAGCCATTCTCAGTGGTAAAACGTTTGGTACACATAACAATACAACTAAATCCTAAACTAAATTCATGTTTGTGTATTTGTAAGTACACATTCTATGTTACTGGAATTGTGTCTCATGTTTGTGACTAAAGCTGAGAAGGTTCCTTAAAGTCAGTATACAAGCCACATAATTATGAATAATTCATGAGATAGTAAAACTCCTAGTTCTGATCACAGATGGAGACAAAAAAAATGCCTAGACAGCACACCTTCCCAATCTCCTTTCAATAACAGACCAGTTAAGGGGAAAACCCTGTATCCAATCAAACCCCAAATATAATCACTTTCAAACAGTATTATTTTATCATTATTAATGTTATGAAGTGCTTATAATTGAAACTCATCAAATCACTGTAAGTTCAAGAGCAATTAGCAATTCCCAGATGACAGTCTTCATCATGTGAAGAAAAGAGTTTTCCAGATCTTTTTCCTCTTTAGAAAACTAGCTCATTTTTCTTTTCTTGTCAGTGTATTGGGTGTCTGTGGCAAGGCACCTTCAGTGTGGGTGTTGCGGGGTAGTGTTTGTGGAAAGACATCAGGGGCTGTGTCATTCCAGACACAACTGGTTTCACCTGGCTCTGGTGGACCCACCACAGGACACAACTGACCCTGTCAGTCAAGTGTGGTGTCACTGTAAAAACGTGTTTAACAAAGGGCAAAAAATGCCAGACATAGAAAGAACAAAATCAGTGAGAAAGACCAGAGGGAATACCAAGGTCAGAGCAGAAGGGGAAGGTGCTCCATGGTGGAATATATGTCCAGACTGCAACTCATGAAGATGCAGTTTGTTATAACTGAAGGAACTTCAGATCATAGAGAGACCACACTGGAGCGAAGAAAATTGTGAGAAGGAAGGAGCAGCAGAGAGGAACTACTGCATAATGACTGTAAATCCCACCCGCCATGTCCTCCTGTACTGCTGTGGTGGAGTGGGGGGGCAGCCAATGATGTCTAGAGTGAAGATAAGCTTGAGAAAGTGGGGAAAAAAGGGGTTGTTTTAAGATTTTTCTATCAGTTTCCCACTACCCAAATGAGTAATAACATATATATTTTAATTGACAATAATTTAAGCTAATTTTCCCCAAGTTGAGTCTGTTCTGGTAAGAGCAATTGGCAAGCTATCACCCTGTCTTTATCTTAACCTGCAAGCTTTCTCAATCCTTTTTTCTACCTCTCATCCCACTGGGGCGTCAGGCAGGAGGAAGCAGCAGCTGGGTAGGCACTGGCTGTTAGCCAAGGCTAACCCACCACAGTTAGACTCACAATCTCTTGAGTTTAATGTATTTGATTATCAATGTAAATGATCAAATATACCAACCTGTCTAGGGGCAGAAACACTGCTGAAAACTTTCTCACCAAAGTCTGAGATTTTAGTTAGTGTTTTGTTGAGAAAGCGTTCTCTTCCATATTAAGATAAAACTCAAATCTATTTTATGAACAACAAAATAAAACTAATAAGTATGTGTACATTAGGATACACCAGGCACTTGATGCGGAAATACAATCTAGTCAGTTCTTGTTCTTCTCAATCTCCTTCTGTTGTTTTCCCCTCCTCACAAATTTATAAGAAGAAAGAGATCTGTCAAGAGTCCAGGCTGGATGTAATCATTAACTATAGAGAATAATCCTAATGAATTGAATTTTATATGGAAAATAAAAGGTGATTTCAACCTTGGAAATGAGTGTCATCTCCAAAACTTGTGTCTTGTACTTGTTACAGAAGTATTAAAAGCAAAGTTAATGCTACTAGATCAGTCAGAATTAAACGCAACCCACAGATTAGCAGCTATTATCATTGCAAGGTTGGAAAGATCTGAGCTAGAAAGGATTTCAAACATGAAAAATTAGCAATGTTCTGCAAAACAAAGGATAAAAGAGAATTTAGGGATCAAAGAAAATACAGAAAAGAAGTCCTTCCTTCTCCCTTCCTGTCCCCGTCCCCGTTCCTCATCCCCCTCCCCCAAATAAATGCAGGAGTAAAAAAACTAAAAGCAAAACTAAATGTCTCAGTTCATCATGAATTTAGGAATCCCTGATGAAATAACAAGAGTTGTCCTGAGGCATAAAAGGTGAGAAATACATTTTTACACATTTAGCAACTTCTGCAGGTGGGCAGAGATAGTTTCAATAGCCAGGATCCCTGAATACATCCTGAGTAGATCCTCACTATGCAGGTAGGATTATAAAAAGAGGAAACAACAGAAATTAAAGGGGTTGTTAGGGTTTTTTTTTTGTATACAAATTCAGCAGAAAGTATCTTCTACATTTATGCTTTCTAATGTCAAACTTATCATGTATGCCAGGTATATGACAGTGTAGCAAAAAGAAAGCAATCAAATTTCTCAAAAAAAATTTAATTATTTATATACTTGTGCAAAAAATTCAGTTAAGTCCAAAATAATATATATGAAGGCATGCCATACACTACTGTAAGTGTATGATTTTGTGATCTTTTTATTATCGTTACCAATATCACCACAAATCTGATTTGTACTATATTGCCTTTCTGCAAATACTATACATGAAAACACATTATACTTTAGGTTTCCAGAACCTAAGGAAGAATTGAAGTCTAGCAATGATAATAGGTTAAAATTCATCATCAGTTCTTTCCTGGCTCTATATGCCTCTATTTCAGAGTATGCATTGTGTATTTATTGTATATGATGTCAAAAATAAAGGCCTGAGATCCATTTCATCAAAATAATTAAGCTTATATCTAATTTTAACATCAGTCATCAAACAATCTTAATGATAATGTTTGAGTGCTTTGAATTTTATCTTTATTCATGATTCTTTCTATATTGCCATGTAAAACCACAGTTCTGAAAACAATTCCTTGGGTTTATGATATGAATAGTTAAATAATTTGTGTTAGAGTTGGAGAATTATGGCCCCAAAACTGTCAGAACTTAGAATTTGCTATTTTATATTCTCAGAGCAGAAAAAAAATGAAAAAAATTTCTGGAGTATGAAGCGAAGAAAAATCCATCAGCAGCTTTGCGTAATCCCTGAATCCTTTGTTTAAGCTAAGGACAGAATTTCAGGAATGGGTGACAAAGTAAGATAAATGAAAACTGACATCAGCTGAGTTGTGAATGCAAAGTACACTACAAATCTTTTTAATTGGGTGTACAGAACAGTAATTCAAAAGCTAACATGGATAATAAAAGCATTATAGAGTAGATACTGATTTCAAGAAGAAAAATCATTTAGACCAGTAGTTAGAGTCCTAATGTTTAAATCCTAGTATGTGTTAAAAAGTAATTTTAGTGGCAATTAGTACAACTCTTCTCCATTGCAAATATAAGCTTACAGTACAGAGCTGAGCTGCTTTTACTCCAGAATGTGGCATCAGTATGAATTTCAGTCTTGAAATGGCAAAAAAATTTTAAGTTTCATACTGAAATATGCATTTATGTGTAATTAAATAATAATTTATTCAAAATACTGTTTAAAATCTCTGCACTGAAATTCGTCTGTGTAGTTGGAATGATTTTGTGAAGAACTTAAAGAAAGTATAACAGATATACTCATCAACTTCTTGTTTCATTAAGATTTATACTACAATGCCTTACCATATAGATACACAGACATTTACCCCCCTCAAAATTTCTTGAAGATCCCTCCTTGTGCTTCTGGTTATTATGATTCTATATGGATTCCATGGTTAGGCTGTGCTAAACCCTCTATCTACATTTTTATCCTTTTGGATACCTAGCTTTAGCCTGAGTATGTTTATACAAACTTCGTTCCATGGCATTGTTTCTAGAACTAGCACAGTTTCTGCAGTTCAAAGTCATTCTAATAAAAAGATCTTATATAAAAACCTAATCCAGAACCTTGTGTCATGTTAGACATTTAAATACCTGAATGAGATAGCTAGATTTAAAAAAAAAAAAAATCAAAACAAAGCAAAAAAATACTCCAGAGATCAAAGATGTCAATCAGTTTTTGAAATACATTTCTGAGAAATGTAAATATCTTAAACTATTAAGCTTTACATCAAATTCCAAATTATAATACTACATAAAGGACATCAAAATTAATCCAAACAAAATGACATTCCTACAAACAACTGATGAAAAAACAAATAGCTAGCCAGTTCTGAAACACCAGTAGAAGAACATCAAAGAGTTGACAGGAGTTGAACCATAATCTCTCTGACTGTCACAAAATATATTTGAATTAGAAGGCACTCTAAATGCTTTGTATCATATGCATCATTGTATTGAATAATTACTTTAGTACCCTTGTCCTGCTATATTATTTCCTCCTTTTCTCAGGACAAGAGTGTTTTGTCTCTCCTCTAATATGCAGCCAGGTCATAAGGACTTGTACTTTGTCATGAAAATTTGCAACTGGCCTGTGCCAATCGAAGAGAAGGGCTAGGATTCAAAGTATTGAATTATAAGAGTAAATATTTATTCATGCACATGAAGTGTCCCAGCCATATTGGGACACCACAAACGTGATTTTACACAAGGTTCTTATACCTTTTAAAGGTTCGGGTACAATGTGACTAATCAGTAACATCCACACTACCAATTTCTAGTCATAGTAAAACTTTGCAAAGCAGCTACATTTTTTGCAGCATTCTTGCCCACTTGTCTATTGATCCAGACATCCCTGTAGTCAGCCTTTCTATAGTAACTGATCTATGATGCCAGACAACACTGTGATAGTTTCAAAGATGTGTTAGAGGGACTGGGATGCTGGCATTATCTTGGTTGTCCAGGGGTATCCCTTATACTTCACAGACAGCTCTAAGCTTCCAAGAAGCAAAGTCCTTATTTCCTAGGCTGGGCTGTCCTTTAGTTTGTTTTACTTAAGCATGAACAATACCAAAGTCTTCAGTAAAATTCCACTACCTCATTACATTACAGTGCATAACACAAACTAATATATATTAACAAAGGTAATACACTTTCATGCTATAAAGACTGACTGATAAAATGATTAGGGAAGGGGATTTTGCTAACTTGCATCAATGCAAGTTGCTGTGGTTTAATTTTACAATGTTTATAACTTGAAAATTTATATTGAAGAAAGACTACCATTATTGACTGGTATTTCAAATAAAGCTGCCCAAAAACCTAAGTCTTAAGGCAGGTCTCTGTCCTGCCGCTGTGTCAATTGCATATGGTTAGAAAGCTTTCTGATCAAGAAAGCTCAGGGGCATTTTTTGCTGTTCCTTGATTTACATAAAGAAATGTGTACCTCATTAGTTAAGATCATCTACTTGAAAACAAAACCTGCCAGATCTGAAGACAAAATGATGAAAAATGTGCCAATGTATATGCATGATCATGCAATGTGTTTGAACTAATCAGTCATAACTGAATATGAAATGGAACATGAAATAACCTGGGCTTTGTTAACAGTATATGGTAAATTATAATAGCATGAATAAAAGAGTTTATGTGATGAAAGATTTAATGAAAATAATTATGGTTGAAATTACTGCAACATTGTAAAGATACATTCAGTAGAAAGATGTTTAAGACATTAGCTGAACTAGCAACATCTCTCTAGTATGTGTTTCTAATCAAAGGAATATATTCTTCTACCAAATACTATAGAATTCTAGGAGAAATTTTGTGTTAAATGTAACTCTGCTAACTGAAAACAAGAAGAGATTCTGGATACTTTATTTCAGAGGAATGTGGCCAACCTTTACTCCTAGATTACATGGGATCTCATGTAGCATTATCAAAGTTTATGTAAGAGGTCTACACTGTCTAATGCGTTAGACAATTTTTAATGTACAACTTGAATCTTTCTGTACTGTTCAGTACAGATGAAACCTTCACATGAAATCATAACCAGAAAAAATTTCTATTGAGCTAATACTTGGATTCATAATTATAACTGTGATGGTAGGAACATTCATCTGTGAATTACAATCATCCAGCATCATCTATACTAGCTGTAGGTATGACTGCTTATCTCAGATTTTTCATGGGGAGAGACACCCTAGCCACTGTGAAGGACCACAGCAGTTCCATAAATTTAGTTTAACGTTGACCTCTGCAATATCGGACAATCATTAAAACATTAAATATTACACCAATCCAAGATAACACAAGTCAAGCCTTCCAAATTTTATGTGGTAAATTCTGTCCCCTCCTCCAAACCTTACAAAATCAAAAATCACAACACTGTACCTTACTTTCAGTATTTCTTATCATCGATCTGACTCTTTAGAGCCAGTTAACAGACAAAATTGTCTATACCACTGAGAGCATGCACTACAGACTTTTGCAGGATATCTAATTAATCTCTGGTTCTAGACTACTACAAAGGGAGTACTAGACTTGACCTGGGGAGAGTAAGGGGAACAAGACATTAACCTCAATATCCTGATTTTAAAGGAAGGATGTTCTATTATATTAATATAACTGAAAGTGACTTGTGATGGGGATGACCGTAGCCCATCTTGTCCTTTACCAAAGAACAGCTAAATATGTAAGGCATTACTGACAGTATTTGTTACTTAAAAGGTACTTAAGTGTTACTTTAAAGTTTTGACTTATGAGGACTGAGTTGCTAGTAGATTGCTTCTTTAGGCAACTTATTGGAGTGTTCAGTTTTCCTTATCATTAGGAATTGCTTCTCTAATGTACAAATATTTTCACACTATTTTTTTATCCTATGATATGCAAATACTTTTGCAAAAGATGAGATAACATGTAAATCACCAGTAATTTTTCCTTTCCAATAGCATATACCTAGATATTTCACAAAATGTTTGTTACCGACAAGTCAGTATATAACAATTAGCTCCCCATAAGAAAGAAACAATGTGGTTTACATGATTAGTGAGATGTCTGGAGTCATGAATTTGTTTGCTGAGTCTGACTACATATTTTGGGAATTTATACTCTCATTCATCATCATGTTACTTTTCCTGATAATTAGTTTTTGTGCTTGCAAAGATCCTTAAGCTAGTATAGTAAATCCAGAGCTGCAGTTCAGGACGGCTTTGCAGATGAAGCAAAAGGGGCAATTTCAGATGATGCTGTACTAGAAATGAGTAGACTTTTCTGCTATCGCATGAACTGTCTTCATGAGTAGAGTGTTTCTGTGCTGACTATTGGCACAAAGTTGACAGTTTATGCTTATGTCCACAGTCTAGACATGACAAATACAAGTAAGTTTGGTGAGGAAAAGGTATTGCAAACTGTTTAATGGTTCAAATTGAATGAACAAAATTACATAGTTGACTTTGGTTCTGTATCCACTTTCCTAGGCAGAACTTGGGCTGTCACGATAAGCAGAATACAAAAGGTTATTTCTACATGCAAATTGAAATATTTCTCTTCATATAAGTGTGTATACATGATGTGTATAAGGCACAGATTTCAAATGGAGAGACTTGTATGTAGCACCAGTACAAAATTGCCCATACCTATGGATGAATTCAGAGATCTGGAACTGGAATATATTTATCTTTCATGCATGAAAAACAAGTTAATATATATCAGAAGATACCAAAGAGGAAGCGCACTGGCTATTCAGTGACAAACAGTTTCAGAATGGACTATGAATAAGGTGTCACTTGTATTAAAACACATCATTTTATAACTTTGAATAAATTACTAACATGACATTTTAAAGATACAGTGCAAAATTTATACAATTATTTCAGTATACAATTTATCACATTAATAGGGACATAACAAACCTTGCTGTCTTCCACAAAATATGGACTTTTGTTCACCTTGTAACAGAGGACTGCGGATTGCCTTACAGCTTGACTGAAATTAGCTGTTTCTGCTTGAAAGAAAACTTATTCTAACTGTTTGGCTTACTTGTCCTACCATCAAGGGAAGTGATGCCCCTCTTTACAGGTTACTTCACTTTTAAACCTGCGATCTGTATTATGAACTTAACTACTGAAAGTTTAGTATACAATAGGGAATAATATTAATATATAAAGGGAAGAAATAAAAATGATAGTTAGTTGTGCTACATTTTTCTTGAAAGCTTCAGACCAGTGGCAAAATTTTCCCTTGATTGTAATTCATCAAATAATTCAATGCCTTCTAGGTGAGTATCTATGTTTATTTAAGACAAAATTATTTTAAACATCATACTTATTCTATCCATATTTCCTTTTTTTATGAGTTTTTGAGTAGCTCTATCACATTCAAGCATTTGTTATATGTGAGCAGAACATGATTTATAATGTATCTTATACTTTACAAGTTATAATTTTATGTTGCTCATGGGGATAAGAAGAAGGAACTGAAGAGAAAAAGAAGCTATTATATTCAATGCTTTTACAAGAAATGCAGTATGCTTTTACTATATAACTATCTGTATAGGTTTAACAGCAATTGAGGATCATTACATAGAATTTTTTGAAGCCTGGTGGCTTATATGTTTTGATGCAGAAATATGAATACCCTATAAAACACCAACTACATGCACTTGGACAGCACTCTTCATACCATACTCACAGCAAACACAGTAAAAAATGTCAAGATGTGGCATAAAATGAAAATGCATTCATACACATGAAAGTGTGGAGGAGAAGATGGCCTGAAAAAGTTAGAAGGTAGACCAAAAGGTACTAAAATATACTGCAAAAGCCAAGGGTCATGACAGATGAAGAAATGTTATAGTTTAGAGGAATTTAATCTTCTTGTGATATATAAAAAATACACCCAAGTCACAATTAAATTTTCTGAGACTTTTGAGATTAAACTGGAAAATATAATTGAAACATGGATTTTTACTGAGTTTATAATCCATGTCAGATTTGGTTTGGCTTTTTCTTGGACAAATTCAAGCTCAGTTTAAACTGAAACCACAAATAAAATATTTTTATGTGGCCTATTGTTTTTATATCCCAGCATTGTTGGAGGGCACATTTACAGTAGTCTGAATGCACATTTTAGCATAATAGGCCATGAGTTTGGGAGGAGGAGGAGGGTTAAGTACTATTTTAGGCATATTTTAGTTTTAAAATGCCTCATTTAGGAATAATTGCAACATCTATTTCAGATATTTCATCTTTTAGTTATAAATGTTAATAGTTGCATTTTAATATACAGGTTTTTTCTTCTCCATCTGGGACCGTGCTTGACAAGGACAAATAGGAAATATTGGAAGTTGTTAAGCTGGCGATAGAGGAAGATAAAATGAAGCACTACATCCCAGTAGAAAATACAAAAAGGTAATAAGTGATTAAACCATTAGGTCTTAGTTAACGGCTGTTTAATCATGTAGCTGGGGAACTATTTACAGAATAAAAGCTCTGTGTTTGAAAATTAATAATTGTGTCTTGGGAAAGAAGTTTATGAAGAGCATAAGAAAACAACAATAGGAAGATCAAGATGCAAAAGACATATTCCTGAAATATCTGCTACTAACAACAGATTAATAATAATAATAATAATAATAATAATAATAATTCCAAACCCAAAAAATAATTCATTAAAATCTGAAGGAAAAATGGGGACTATGGGGAAACTCCTTAGTTTGTTGTTCTGTTTTCTGAAATCTAGAACATCAAACACTTCTTTATTTTTTTAATGTAACTGAACTATTATAGATATATGAAAAAAGACAGAAAAGGCTACATAGAGAGAATCTCTTTCAGCAAACTAAAGGCAGCTCTTTTTACATTTCTGGTCCGTCTCCACAGTCAACTTCTGACTACAGATCTTTTGAAAGTTAAACAGAACTCTCCAGATGCTCAGATGGAATAGACATGTCTGAGAGACTGAAATCTCAAATGACTGTCTCAAAGCTTGCTTGTGTCTGTGCAAACCTCAAGGACAAGCTGCTGCGGCCTTTGGATTAGTCTAAGGAATGTCACCCAAGGAAGAAGGAGTGTATTGAAGGATGCACCCCCCACTCCCTTGCAGTTGCATTGTCAGACTCCTTGGATAAACCTCAAAGGGCAAGACGTGGACTAAGTGAAACCAAATGTTTACCAGTGGCTCCATCGTGTAGCCATTTGTGGCTCTATTGCGTATGCCAGCCACCATGCATGTATTGTTAATGACCTGATAAGAGGCAAGCATTTCTGCCCCAGAAGCCAGATGAAGTGAAAACTTGTGGGACCAGAGAAAAAAAAACCTAAAGGTGGGTAGATATGCTAATCAGTGGATATGATGAACTTAAAAAGGTGACAGAGAACTTTGCTGTGTGTGCACCCACCACCAAAGAACTGAAGACTGAGGACCAACGGGACACTGGTGGATGCATGGTGGTGACTATTCATGTGACTCTTTCGGATGCTTGCTTGATTTCTGTCGTTTCCTTCCATCCTGTCCTATCGCTTCCCCTCTTCTGTTTTTAATAATAAAAAACTAGTTTGGGTGTATGGCATTTGACCTCGTTTGTGTCTTAATCTCACTCTCGGGATCATATCGAAACCTCCCCCGACATTGGATCGGGACAACATGGTAGCAGACCAAGCACCATTTATCGTGAGTTATCAAAATGCGGAAGAATGGTGTATATCCTTTAACAGGAGACCTAAGGAAGCCATATTGGAGTACCAAGAAGAAAGAAAGAAACAAGAGCAACTAGACACTTGACATATATGTGTGCAAAAAGAGAACACAAGTGTGGAATAGTAAAAAAGAAAAAAAAAAAATTATCAAATCCAGAAGGCCTTGAATCCAGATTACAGAAAACTGACTTTAGCATTATAGAGAATTCAATAGCTAGGCTATAAGAAATGGGTTGTACCTTGAGCATAAGCAATCTGTCAGTCTGTGCCAGGTACCAGCATGTGGACTATCTTCCAGCAGGGCTGGTTGTGGCAGCAGATAGATACCAAGTGCCACAACAACTCATGCCAATCAGCGCCAGCTGCTGGCAGCACCACCTGTACTGGACACCCCTGGGATTAATAGTGTTGATATAACACACTGGTGTTTTGGCTATTGCTAGGCAGTGCTTGTGCAGCATCAAGGTTTTCTTTTTTTTTGTTTTCCCTCTCTGCCTACCCAACAAGTAGACGGGGCAAGAAACTGGGAGGGAACACAGCTGGGACAGCTGACCTGAACTGACCAAAGGGTTATCCCATACCATATGACATTGTGTTCAGCCATAAAATCTTGGGGAAAGGAGAAGGAAGGTGGATGCTTGTGATTATGGCATTTGTCTTCCCAAGCAACTGTTATGTGTGCTGTGGCCCTGGTTCCCAATGAGTGGCTGGACATCTGCCAGCTGATTGGAAGTGTTGAATTAATTCTTTAATTTGTTTTGCTTGCACACAGAGCTTTATTTCACCTATAAAACTGTCATCTCAACCCATAGAATTTTAACTTTTACTATTCCAGTTCTGACTCCCACCCCACTGAGAGGAAGTCAGCAAGAAACTATGTGGGGGTTTAGCCACCACAGAGAAAACACACCACAGAGAAAAAGGTTTGGCTGAAGAGAGAGAACTGACAGTTTAATGTATGACCACCTGTGTCAATAACACTTACATTACTATACTCTATCTCTACTTTGCTGACTTCTTCCTGACACAGAAAAGGAAATTTTGCAAGGGACATAAGACTTATTTCTCAAAAGAAAGCACACCATTACCCCTTTTTCTTGTAAGTCAAAATTAGTATAATCTTGGTTACACCTCTGAAAGCTGTTACCAAGTACAAAGTATTTAATGTCAACAACTGTAAAACTACCACTCTACAATGATTACTTTGTTTTTCTTCATAGTTATAACTATTACACTGTGCATGATCCTTTGTTTTATTTAGTCTTCCAAATGGATCAAAAAAATCAGTCTAGCATTTGCTGTTAAAGGTAGTAATCATCTTTCTGAAAGGCAGAGGTAATTTGTAGAATAAAATGTCTCAGGCTTGTTAGTTTTAACAAGAGGGAATGAATCAGACCAGTTTTCTTCCCATACTTCTCTTTAAGAGCCTTAGTTTTAGCATTGTTCTTATTTAGAAACATGAAAAGTTGACAGTTGCCTCATCTGTTCAGAAAAGACATCTTTATGATAAGTACAGGTAATCACATAAACTGCAGTCTTTGAGAACAAGATTAAATCTAGTGCGTGGCTATTTAGGTCTTATGGAAATTTTGTTTCAGATGTTTCATTCTTTGAGCTCTAACATCTCTGCAGGAGACTCAAATTCCTAAAAATATAAAAATAATCAGAAACACGTAAAAAAGATAAGAGACTGCAGTTTGTTTACAAGAATCAAGAGCATACCATCAATTACAAGGGTAGCAGTGACATCAGTTGATAAAAGTTGCGTGTTAACTACTATTGATTTACTGCAGGTTTACACTTACATGCAAAATACATGCTGAGTCAAGTGGTTTGTTTTGTTCTTCTAAACAAGAAATTACCAACATACATTTTCTTCTACTTGACAAACTCTGTATATTGTTTACACTTATGTAGTTATTTAATCTGCTATTCGTTAAATTAGATACCTTGATTATAAGGTTTAAATTATTTTAAAAAACCCCAAACCTCGCAGTATTGAACTCCTCCTTTTTAAAAATGTCTCTGAAATTCCATATGACTTTATGAATGTGACAAGATTTTAATGAGTCAACAGGTTGAAATGAAGAAAACTTATATACTGTGAGACATCTCAAATAGCCTAAGCCGTACTTGGCACCTTGAGCTATAGGGAATGAGAAGCCAGATCAACAGTGCATTTCCACCATCACAATCCTCAGTCCAATATTACTGTTAATTTATAATCACATTTGGGTTAGTCATCATAACAGTAACTCAGCTATCTGGGAATATTTGATACCAACATGCTTTTATTTTTCTATTCTTTGGTTGTAATCTGATGTATATTGATGGCAAGTTGAATATGAGCCAACAGTGTGCCCTGGCAGCCAAAAGGGCCAACCATGTCCTGGGGTGCAGCAAGCACAGCATAGCCAGACAGTTGAGGGAGGTGATTGTCCCACTCTACACTGCACTGGTGCGGCCCCTCCTCGAGTACTGTGTGCAGTTGTGGCTGCCTCAATATAAGGACATCAGACTATTAGAGTGTGTCCAGAGGAGGGCGACCAAGACAGTGAAAAGCCTCGAAGGCAAGACTTAGAAGGAGCAGCTGAGGTCACTTGGTTTGTTCAGCTTGAAGAAGGAAAGGTGGAGGGGTGACCTCATGGCAATCTACAGCTTCCTCAAGGAGGGTAGCAAAGGGAGAGGTGCTTATCTCCTCTCTCTGGTGACCAGCGATAGGATGTGAGGAAATGAAATGAAGTTGCATCAGGGAAAGTTCAGACTGGACCTTAGGATAAAGTTCTTCATTGAGAAGATGGTTGGTCATTGGAACAGGCTCCCCAAGGAAGTGGTCATGGCACCAAGCCTACCAGATTTCAAGAACTGTCATAAGGTTTAGTCTTAGGTAGTCCTGTGAGGAGTCCAGAGTTGGACTCAATGATCCTTATGGGTCTCTTCCAACTTGAGATATTCTGATGACATTATTCTGTGAATTTTACGTCATTCAGGAACATCTAAATGTTGCAAAGGTATTAGATACAGCTAAACCAGTTACTACTCTTGTTTTAAATCATCTCAGGATTTTATTATTTGGGAAGAATTTCCAGGTAACCTGTCACAGAAAGGTCCTTATCCTACATACATTGTCTGAGTGGCACACATGCATCATGAGGCAAGATGCAAGAATGTATTCCTAATATTTGTGATTTGAAGAAGAAAAGCTGTGTTGTACAATGGAAAGATAGAATGCTTTTCTGCAAGTGCTGCAACACAGGAATGGGAAGGATTTTCTAAAACATAACAAAAGAACTAACCATGCTGTGTAATATATTAGAATGATGTCTTTAAAGTTTTGTCTTCCCCAGTGATTGCCTTTTCACAAATGAGACATAGTTTAGCTTTTACCTGACTATGTTCACGTTTTTTTGTTCAGATAAATTACACACTCTTTATCTTCCTAGTGAAGTGTATTTGGAGTAAATATTCACCCAGTATTATGGAGAAATACTGACACACCAAGATATCAATTAGTTTTCTTCAGCACTGGGCTGAATGAAGTTTAGAGGAAACTCTGAGTTGTCACACATACATATACATACATATGTACATGCATAAGTTTTACTAATAAGCACAATTAAACTTTTCATATCTGATTTCTTTTAGTCATGGTTCTATATTCTCCTCATGTCTAATAAAATGTCTAAACAAAGAGTTTCTGTTTCTTTAGGAAACATCTCATTCTTCAGACTAAGAAAACAGACACAGGGACACCTCTCAAAGATATTCTGCCAAGGTTGGAGGAAAGCATCATTTTGAGGTTGAGACAAGGTTAGACCGAGGTAAAGTTTTTCAGGTGGTTATGCAGAGGATGATTAAACTAGGCAACACTGAATACCAAAGAAAAACAAAAGTTGGAGGTGGTACTAAAAACGTCATGTTCCATACATTCCAGTACATTGAAAGATTTTAGTATTTTAAATAACCTTTCTGTATTAATTTTATAGATATGCACTTATGGAACAAACTGAAGCTGTACGCAGAATACTTACTCCATCTACTTGAGTTACTGCTTCAGATCCATACCAAACACAGGAGACTGATTATTTTGTCCTTCTCATACTATTCTCTCTCAGGTATCCCCGCTGTATCATTCAGTTGGCCAGATTTATATATAAATCCTTTGCTATACAAATAAAAGTCTATAATGTATAGAGTGAAAAGAGAAAGATATGATCCAGATACTAATCTGGATATATTAATGATCTGTAGATTGAGGTAGGAACTGAGAGGTCAATCCCATGTATTTCAGAAAATGCACATGTGATATTTATGTCACATAATTTATTTCCTGCGTTATTCAATCATGGCTCTTTAATTTAGTGACTTTAATAATGTTGACACTCAGTAGTAGTGTAAAAATAGCTGAACATGATGATTAACTAAGTTTCAGTCATGGAACTAAATTATGCCTTCATTTATTTCTAGATTATTCTTGGGTTAGTATTTAATATTTAGAATTTTCTTTTGATTTAAAACCCACTTTTAACACTTGAGTCAAATTAAGTACCTCTCCTTATGATAATGTTCACGAGATACATTACTCTGAGACAGGGCGTGGTAGGAAGTGTATCTACAGTTTTGTTCTGCAAACAGAGTCTGATTAGCCACTTTACTGGGAGACATTTGGCTTCCTTTGCTGTGGAAATGATGGGTTTAAATAATAAAGGCAGCACAAAAATCTATTCTGTCACTGTATTAAACAAAATAGCGAGAGGAGGTCTTAAGGAAAATATTAGACTGATACTTGATGAAGATGGTAATCTGACTAATAGGGATGAAGAAAAAGCAGAGACAGTCATTGCCTTTTTTGCCTCAGTCTTTAATACTAATTATAGACCTTGGACTGCTGGCACCTCTCAGTTGGAAAATGACAACTACAGGAACAATGACTTCCCATTTGTGGACCCTGAAATTGTAAGGGACCAGTTGTTCATAAATCCATGAGGTCTGGTGGTATTCATCCTGCCTGTACTGAAGGAGCTAGTGGATGTTACAGTAGAACCCCTCTCAATCACCTGCCAAAGGTGTTGGGAGTCTGGGAAGTTCCCTGCTGACTGGAAGCTAACAAATGTTATCCAATTTACAAGAAGAGAATGAAGGAAGACTCAGGAAACTACAGATCTGTTAGTTCAACCTCAGTACCCGGAAAAATGATGATCATACTGGGTGTTACTGAGAGGTGTTTCAAGGACAGTGTAATCATCAGGCACAGTCAGCATGGGTTCACAAAGGGAAAGTCCTCCCTAACTAAATTGAAATCCTTCTGTGATAAGGTCACTCGCCTAGTAGATGAAGGGGAGGCAGTGGATGTAGTTTTTCTGGATTTTAGTAAGGGTTTTGTTACTGTTCCTCACAACATCGCTCTGGACAAGTTGTCCAGCTGTGAGATGAGCAGGTACAGTGTGATGGGTAAAGAACTGGCTGAAGAGCATGGCTCCAGGGGGTGTAGTGAATAAGGCTACATCTGGCTGGTGGCCAGTCACCAGCAGTGTTCCTCAGAGCTGAATTCTAGGGCCAGTTCTGTTCAATATTTTTATAAATGGTCTGGATTTACTCTTAGTAAATTTGCTGACAATACTCAACTAGAAAGTGCTGTTGACTCTCTTGTGGGACAAGAGGCCTTGCAGAGGGATCTATATAGATTGGAGCATTGGGTAATCATCAATGGCATGAAATTTAACAAGAAAAAATGCACCTGGGATGGAAGAATTATAGACTGAGAGAGGAGTGGCTGGAGAGCAGCCCTGCAGAAAGGGATCTGGAGGGTCTAGTTGGCAGCATAACACAAACATAACCAGCATAACCAGCTGGTCAAAAGAGGTGATTTTCCCACTGTATTCAGCACTGGTGTGGCCTTACCTTGAGTACTGTGTGCAGTTCTGGGCTCCACAATTTAAGAAGGATGGGAAGGTACTTGAATGCTTCCAGAGGAAGGCAACAAAGCTGGTGGAAGAGCTGGAAGGAATGGCCTATGAGGAGCAGCTGAGTACTCTGGGTTTGTCTAGGTTGAAGGGAGGGAGCCTGAGGAGTGACCTCATTGCTCTCTACAGCTTCCTGAGGAGGGGAGCTGAAGAGGGAGCTGCTGATCTCCCCATGCATGTCAGTGCCTTAAAAAGAAGCATTTGCACAATGCCCTTAACAACATGTTTTAACTTTTGGTCAGCCCTGATATGGTCAGGCATTGGACTAGATGATCACTGTAGGTCCCTTCCAACTGAAACCTATTCTATTCTATTCTATTCTATTCTATTCTATTCTATTCTATTCTATTCTATTCTATTCTATTCTATTCTATTCTATTCTATTCTATTCTATTCTATTCTATTCTATTCTATTCTTCTATTTGGTTCTGTTCTGTAAAATCATAGAATTGTTGAGGTTGAAAGGGACTTCAGGAGATTGTCTAGTCCAACTGCCTTGCTCAAAGCAGGGTCAAAATTAAGTATTCATTGTTACCAATTGATATCATTCTTACCAAAATTTAAAAGTTACAGATTTATTTTTAAAAAAGAAAATTCATGTTCCTCAAATGATCTTTGGTAAAATATGTACTAAAAATAATTGAAAGCTTTAAAAATGTATCTTTATGAAGTTAAGCTGAGTAGGAAACAGTTTGGAAGTTTTCACAGAAGCTTAAACAGAGAAGGAAAAGGGCTTTGAGATTTTCATAGAGAGTAAGCACATGAAACTGAATCATAAGAGAGATTGTATTTGTTAGAAAACCAAACAATTATCTGAGAATTTTATATAGCCCAAAAAGGATTTTAAAATGAATAGAAGAAAAAAATATGAGACACTGGAGTGAAGTAATAAAAAGGTCTTTTTTTTTTTTTTTTGTATGAAAGGACTATTATGCTATAAAGGAACCAAAGCCATAAATTACCTATAACATTACCAAAGAGTTCTCAAAGAAATTACATTTTGTGAGCTGTAAGTAGTTATATTAACTAAAGTCACTATTTTCCTTGATGTTGGAACTCTCTTGTATTTTGAAGAATTTAAAAATTGTTTAGAGTTAAAAGAAATCTTATCTCAGTGGAGGATCATAGCATAATTTATGTAGAAATCACCTCTGGAACTCATCTAATCCTTAATGGTTGATCTGGCTATCTGTGTTGGGTCTGTGTGTGTGTGGTGGGCTTTTTGGTAGGGTGGGAGGGGGCTATAGTGGTGACCCCTGTGAAAAGCTTCTCAGAGCTCTCCTGGCTCCAAGTTGGACCCAACTCTGGTTAAGGCTGAACCAATTAACAACGGTGGCTGCACCTCTGATATAACATATTTAAGAAGTGAAGCTTGGGAGGAAGCATTGGAGTTGTGAGGGAAATGTCTCTGAAATCACTGAGGTCAGTGGAAGAAAGGAAGAGGAGGAGGAAGAGGTGGAGGAGGAGGAGGGGAGAGATTCACCAGAGACTCCCCTGTAGCCCACGGTGAGAAGGCAGACTGTTCCTCTGCCACCCATGGAGTTCACCAGTGGAGCAGATGTCCACCTGCAGCCCATGGAGGACCTCACATTGGATCAGGTGGCTGCTCCCAAAGAAGGCTAGGACTCTGAGAGAAGCCCACACTGGAGGGGTTCATTGCTGGGATAATTGTGAACCACAGGAGGAACCCACACTGGAGCAGTTCATGAGGAGCTGCAGTCTGTGGGAGGGACTCACACTAGAGCAGTTTGGGAAGAGCTGCAGCCCTGTGGAAAGGACTTATGTCAGAGAAAGTTTGTGGAAGACTGTCTCCTGGGAGAGGGACCCCATGCTGGAGCAGGGAAAGAATGCAAGGAGTCCTCCCTCTGAGGAAGAAGGAAGGGCAGAGACAACTAATGATGAACTGACCACAACCCCCCTCCCCTGTGTCTCATCCCATGCAGTGGGTTACAAGGGGGGTGAATCTTCTGAATTCCCCCAGAGCCTGCGTGCCAGTGAAAGAGCCGGTCTCTGTTCAGCAGAGCTGCAGGACAGGCTGAGTCACAACAATGACTCCGAGGAGCAATCAAGATGGTGACTTTATTAACTGACCACTTTAGTGAATGAATGGAAACAATGGTAACAATCAACTGATAACCGTCGGGAGAACGAATAAAGGCACTTTGGCAATGAGACTATTTTCCTAATAACCCATCAACGATCAGCCAATAGCAATTCAATTCCTACAAAACTTATATACATGAATATATGTAAGAAAGAGAGAGAGAGAAAAAAGAGAAAGAAAAGAGAAAAAAGAGAAAAGGGAAAAGAGAAATAGAAAAGAGAAAAGAGAAAATAGAAAATAAAGAGAAAAGAGAAAGGAGAAAGGAGAAAAGAGAAAAGAGAAAAGGAGGGGATAGGAAAAAAGGAATCACCACCCTTGGATCCCACATTGTCACAGAGTAACCAGCTTGATCAGTGGTGGGCCGACAAAGACACACGTGGGATGTTGTCTTTATATGGTCTTTCTTACGCATGTGCAATAGGTTGTTCCAAAAGGTTCTTATTTTCTCTGGCTTGTACCTGTGCAGTAAGGTAAGTTCTGTCTCTGGACAACAACAGGAGGGAGGGGAAAAGAAACAGCCCACTGCCCCACCTCCACACAGATTGCTTAGCTTCTTCCCCACAGGGCATCCCACTTGAGTTATTTGAGACATCCTCTTTATAAACAGTTTCTTGTTTATGAACAGTTTGTGACAACCTGCCCCCCTGCTCCACTAGGCAGGATGAGGGAGAGAAATCAGGAGCAAAGCTGAGCCTGTGAAGAAGGGAAAGGTGGGGGAAGGTATTTTTAACATGTGGTTGTATCTCTCACTGTCTTACTCCATTTGGTTGGAAAATTAGGTGGTGGTCATGGTGGTAGTGATACTTAAATTAAATGGATGTTCTTTTTTTTCCCCTAACGAGTCTATCTTTTGCCTGTGACTGTAATTTGTGAGTCAATCCTCTCTGTCCTTATCTTGATTCCAGAGCCTTTTGCTATATTTTCTCCTCCCATCCCCGAGGAAAAAGGAGTGAGTGAGTGGCTACATGGTGCTCAGTTGCCTTCTGGGCTTAAAACACAACATTATCCACCTTATTTCCACCCCAGTATTTCTCTAAATTTATTTCCTCACCAAGGTGGATTTTTTTGAATGGTAGTAATGTATAAAACATAATACCATGTTTTAAACATATATTAAATATGTTCTACCATGCAAAATATACCCTGCAATCATAAAACTGTACATTTTATGACTGGAAAGGACCTCATAAAAGCACAGTCCTCCCTTCCCCTTCTGAAGTAGAATCAAATTTGTCAATAACCTGCAGGTGTAGTTGCTTGTTTTAAAAGCATGGACCTTCCTTGCACCCTCCTAGCATCCTCCACATATTTAACTATGCTCCTGTTGTAAAATTTGTTGAAACATCTGAACTCAATTATATTTCTTCTGATTTAAGATGATTAGCTCATGTGTGTTTATTTATAGTGGCCTAAGATAAAAACTGGGAAGGTTCAGAACCACAAAATACTATTAAACTCCTATTGATTTTTTTCCACTCAAAACAGAATCAAATAAAACTTTCCCAAAAAATGACATTTTTTCATGGTCTATATGTTTTTTTCCAAATTATTATTTTTTCTTACTATGTAGTATATATGCATGTCCACAGTATTCCAGCAAAGTCCCAAAAATGGACCAATGCCATTAGCATTCTGGTAATTGATATAGAAGAAATTAATGTGCTTTTTTTTTTTTTTTTTTTTTTCCTGATATTACAATTATGAAATATTTTGGTCTGGTAAGAATATTGAGTTTGGAGACATTCAAAGAATTCTAGATAACAGATCACATATTGTTGTATCAAGATACATGCCTGGAAGACCAGTACAGGTACAGCAGAGGATAGAAGCCTAGGAAAACTGTTCTTGCAATATAGCAGTGTTGAGAAACAAAATATTGCAGTAGCAGGAAAATGCAACAGTCCTCAGGTTTTAGTGGCTTTGAGGGGTATATACTTCTCTGATCTTTCTTTGTAACAAAAATAGCTACTCTATCCTTGTAAAACTGTAAATAATTAAAATCAATAGGAGATTTGTAGAGTTCCAAACAAATTGAACAAATAGTTCCCTGAATATATATTACTTTGATAGGAAAATCAAAACACAAGTGATATTTTTCTCTATATTTTTTGAAGAGTAGCTTAAATAAAAACCTTTCTTTCTCTTTTTTCAAAGTGTCTTTACTTCATGATAAGTGGCCTTCTTTGATGCTCTTCTAAGTTTAAAGAGTAGATTCAGTTAGGCAAAAAAAAAGTAGTTCCAATATCACGTGACTGACCCCAACCAAACATCCTTTAAGTGTGAAAACACATACTAACAAACTAAGCTCAGAATTTCTTCAAAACAAAACTACACTAACAAAAAATACCTCTCAGATTTCTTCAGAACAAAATCTCCAAAACATCAAGGCCAAAATCTTTCTCAAGAGGGATTACTATGGTTGGTAAAGTACACCAAATTCATAAAGAAAAAGTTCAAGTTATTTTAAATCTTTCTGAGCCTTTAAGATGTTCTAGCTTCATAATAACGCCATCGTTGATGAGATATTTTCAAGCAATATGTGCTCAATGGTGTAATTGTTTTCATCTCTTTTCAGCAATGTTGCACTCCTCTTTTTGTTCCTCAGTTTTTTGGTCAGATTCCTATCACTTAATTCTAAATATATTTCAGAATATCCATGATTCTGGATTGTTCATACATGGTAATATGCTTAGCAACAAACACTTTGATGAAATCGGGGTTTAGAAATTTACTTTTAAAAAAAACATATGGTTAGCATCAAAGTTATAAAACATGCTAATTAAAATGCATGGAGAAACATGACCTTATAAAATGAAACATTTATGCCTTTCATGAGTCATAGCCATTAATAAATTCTGATATATACACAGGATTACTGTTCCCCTGAAGGCACTAAAGAGTGTCTCTGAGTTACAGACCAAAAGGGAGAATAGAATTGGGTCTTGAAACCTTCCAAAACAAAGCTAAATTTATAAAATATGATAAAGCAATATAGGGAAGTTGGAGCCTTCAATGACTCATACTTAAAATCTAAATATTTTAATAAGTGAATGCATAATCATTTATGTACTTGTTAAGAAAATGACAAACCCAGAACATGAGTAGCAGTAGTTATGACCACACAGATAAGGCAAGCCAGGACTTTCCTCCATAAGATACAACATTCCTCCATCTATCATGTACAACATCACCTTTCACTCATTCAATACTCTCACAAATGTTTAGAAGTCCAGTTTTGACCTTTTTAAGGAGTTAATAAAGGTATTCTGAACACTTAAATACAAGGATTTTAATGAACTGCTAAGAAATGAAACAGCTTGTGTATATTAGAATACATGTTGAAAAGATAAATTGTTTTTACTTTGTCATCACATCTTTTCAGTTCTTTCTCTATATACATCTACCAATATTCTTAAACGCCTTTCAGTATGGATCTAATTGCTTCTAATGTATCTTAATAATAGGGATTAGATTACCAAAGAAAATTAGGTTTAGCATCAATACAAGGAGGTTAGCTCTATATTTAAGTATTGTTTCTTCAATACATTCTTCAAGTACATGGGGAATTCAATTTTTTCCTATTCCTATAATAAGAAAAGTCACATTTTCTTTCTTTTCAATGCATTCTCTCCTTCCTTCTATTCCATATGATTATCATTTTTTTTCTGCATAGGAAGGAGTTTAAGGTACTTATGTTTAAAAACAGGTTAATTATACCTAAAGCTAAACTAATTTAATTCTCACATCTACATCTGATTCAGTTTTTCAATTTTTTGCCATGTAACAGTACTTGCAATATTTCAGGTCTTTATTGTAAGAACAACACTGTGTTAAGATCTACTGAATATGAGTATTCTGTAAAGCATTTAGGATTAGTGGTTCATCGGATGCATATTCTCTAGCAGCAGTTGTTTAATAAAGCCATTATTTAATCTATGAAAGTTATTTTATGGTTATGAAAGTAAAAGTGATTTTAGTTCAGTGCCTAAAACATAAATAACTGCTATGAGGCATGCCAGTTTAAAGCCATCATCAATGGAAATAAAGTCTAGCACAAGGATGGATTGCACAGAAATTAACTAATGGAACAATTATTTTGGCTTTCTAGATTATGATATTTCTCATTTTCTATCACTTCTGTTACCTTATACTACCAAGATTCCTACATGCTCAGTTGTCCTTGCCCAAGATTTGGTGAAGGATTAAATTACAAATTCTGGACTTTACTTTAACTATTCCTATATTTTGTTTCCCTTTTCAGTCCAGGGAAAAGCAGGTCTAGATAAATGAATTCCTTAGACTTCCCTATAACAAATACTATATACTGTAAAGATAAAAATAATGATTTGAGGAGAACTTTAGCCACAGCTTTTATTCTAAACATTCTACAAAAATTTCTCTCAGCATGGTTTTTTTTTTTTTTTTTTGAAGTACTGCATTACAAAAAAAACGAATAATAGCACTCCGATGAGACCAAAATTTGGAAATTTGTATTTTGCCATTCTCCCAAGAACCCTTAATAATAAAGAAATAACGTGGTACAGTAGTATTTCTGGCTCATGATCTATAAAAAATATGAAACAAAAATCAAACTCTATTCTTAGTATTTTCACAAATTATCATGAAAAAGAACCTAATATAAGAAACTTCTTTTGCGAAGATGTTTTAGAACATATGGGTTATCACGTGAACTTTGAAGTCAACAGCCATATGATAATAATATGGCTTGAGTGTATGGACACTCTTTATTGAATTTCTGGGAAAAAATTAGTATAAAGATTGTCAGTTTGCCCTGAGTAGCATGTTTTAATGATTCATTGTTTACCTGGGGTGACTCATCCTTGAGTTAACAAATCTTTTCTGGTCTCAGAAAACAACCTTTATCCCAAATGCAGACTACAGAAAGACATTAATAGTCCGTGCAGAAACGTCTCTGGAAGTTTTCACGCTGTCTTAAACTCTGGTCCCTGTTGTGCCTTAGCCCCTGCCTGTGGTGTATATTGAAGTTCAGATATTGAACCAATCTGTAGCTGAATTAGTGTTTCTCTGACTCTAGTTACCCAAATGTGGCTTATCCCACCTCTTCTTGTTTCCAGTGCTACAATACTGGATGGCTTTAAGTGAACATTAGGTAATCTGAACCTATATACAGTCTGTAAATCTGCCTGCTGATCTCTTGTTCCTGAACTTAAGAGTGTTACAGTTCTGCAGTGCTTAACTGGTATTTATGAAAGGCCACCAACAGTAAAAGATTGTAATAAAATATATTGCAATGTTACTTTCCCTAAAAAATTAAACATTACACATTACATTTGAAAAATCAAGCACCAAATAAAGACATTCTGAAGCACAGTTAGTTTTTCCTCACACATTTCAAAAGATGTCTTCTATTTTGCACATGTGCAGTTCTGTAGCATAAAGTTAATTAATAATTTTCTGAAGGAAAATATATAAAAAACATCACATTTTTTCTGTGGGAAATTCTTTTCTGGAGAGTAGAAAGATTAAAGCCCTCCAGGTGTTTGAGAGATACCTGTCAGCAACTGAATGATCTGTAAAAGTTGTTGTCGAAGTGAAATTTCTGTTCTAGAGAAAAATTACAAGATTTTCTTAGTATACGTTCAAAATTGGGTTAAGACTTCTGATACCTGCTCTTGAAAGTTATTTAGAGCTAAATGAGAAAGCGATGAAAACGTTTACAACACCACAGGAAGCAATCCCATGCTTCTTGAGTGTACTGAAAAGGAAACCTAATGAATTTAGGCATTCTAAAACATGTCAATTTCTAATTTCAGTTACTTAATCCATACAATCATTTTTTTTCTTTTGAACATACAAAATGCATTAATAATGCAGCCATTGCAGTCATAATTCAGTTTGCATCACCAGCTGGGAATTCACAATCAATTAATATGAAATTACTTGAAGTAAAAATACAGCTGCTATTACTGTAGATGAAAGTTTCTCATAATTGCAAGTAAAAAATGTTATCAAGAAATAACTTTTGAAAATTATCTTTGATATTAAACCTTGTTAAATAATAGGCAGCCTACTCTCTGTAGGTTAATATGTTTCCATAGAATAAAGAAAAACAGCTGAAACAACACATATAGTATCAGGCAAGTTTACCTTCTCTCTCCACTGTATGAGCATTAAGATCAAAAAGTTCTTAATATAATTGTTCTGTTAGATCTTAGTTGTCCTTTCTCAACAAACACAATATTACTGTAAAATAATTAACATTAAAATCAGTAAACAGACTAAAAAATAGAAATAAATTATGACTAATAATGAAAAAATGAATATTTTAAATTTTCACAAGAAAATCAAGATAATTACTCTATAACTAGTGATAGAATTGTTGAAGGACTTGAAGATAACTCTGCAGTTCCAAATATGCTACTCCTGAATTGTGTATTGCTTACTGTTAGTCTGCATTCTGAGCTGGTATGTGTGCAATAAATGCCAGAAGTGCAGCAAGTGAAAGAACAGGAAGAACAGAGGATTGAGTTATTTTGTTTCACACCCTCAGCTATGAAGTTTAAAGGTAGCAGCACTGTAGCTCTTGGAGTTCAGGTGCAGGAGACATGTACATGCGAACAACCAGATCGATTAAACAATGCCAATTTTATTATGGTGGACAAGCCTTTTATAATGCAGGTGAAAATCACATGATACAATCACATGATACAATTCTTTCTGATTGGACAGTTAGCTTTGCACATGCGCCTTAAGCTCTCTTCTGATTGGATGAGAACTGCCACATCAACATCGTACAAACTCCTTCTCCGCCCAGACCCACACTGAAGTTTTTTAACTTCCTGGGTTCTTCCTCATTCTTCCAGGGTCATTTCGTCACATCCTTGCCAACGCTGAGGCTTTACCAGCTTTGCTCATATGCAGGATTGCTCACATGTCCATTTCCTCGCAGGAAATCCATCCGAATCCCCACATTCAGGGAATATAGTTTTGTCTTAGCCATAGTCTTTCTTTTCCTTTCACAAAAGATACAAAAAGGCCTGTTGACTTCTCTTATGCATCCTCCTCTGGCTATTTACTGTTGCTAGGGAAGAGAGCTTATGGACTGTCGTTGGAAATGCTTTGAGTATCTGTGGACAAAATAGCAATAAAATAGAGAAAAAAAATCCGTATTCTGAAGTAAAAAAAAATATGGCTTTTACTAATTGAAAGTATAATTCTATCACACAAACTTGCTTATCAGTTTGTGAGAGACCAGAAACCAGGCCTGTGAGAAACTAAGAAAAACAGCCTGAGAAAGCAAAAGTTGAGGCTGATCAAAGAAATGCCTCAAACACTGGCAAGACAAAACTATGAGTCACAGGGTGCATTCTGTGGAGGTCGAAGCTGATAAGGCTGCCCGAATAACACAAGATGGGACTGGAGGAGGGAGCCCTGTGAAGACAGGATG
Source organism: Strix uralensis (assembly GCF_047716275.1). Lineage (NCBI taxonomy): Eukaryota > Metazoa > Chordata > Aves > Strigiformes > Strigidae > Strix > Strix uralensis. Next base: position 74,345,283 of record NC_134012.1, read on the forward strand.
GCTCTGCTCTGGTGCACCTGGCCAAAACTTCAAGGGCCATCTGTCCGGTGAATGACCTTTGCTTCATTATCCACGAAATGCATATTAAAGTTAACACCCCTCAATATGCTAATGAAGGCTAACATGATCATGCTAATTACATCATCCCATGAAACACCTCACCCCTCTCCGTACATGGGATACGTAGGTATGTGGGTCGACCTAGGGGATGGACCCAAGGAAAGTGGGTATAAATCAAGAAGGGGGGGTGGGGGGGGTGGCACGCACCGAGGAGAGAGAGTGCAGTGAAGCGAAGAAGACGGATGCCAGCGAAAAAGACGGATGTCTCCTGTGCCTCCCGGAACCCTCGGTGGCGGGATCAGCGCAGAAACCCAGACCGGTGATCTGTGTTTCCCCATTCCCTCTATCTCCCTCTTTTCCCTTTCCTATTAAGCAATGCAAGGCATATTATATTGCTTGCCACAACTTGCTGTATACTTAGCCAACTATCGTGTGTTCAATTAGTACATTGTGAGTAGTTAATAAATGTTTAGACTTGGAGACTTGTTGTCCGCTCCATTGGGGATTTGCGAATCTGAGTCACTTGTCCCCCTCGTCTGAGCGGGACGTGACACAGTTATACAAAACCCATGTTAAAACTCCTGAAAAACTAAATGAGGTGTGCTTACACATACGCATACGTACATGACACTCAGCACCACATAACTACTAATGTTTGTGAATTTACCAAGTTTAGCAGAAGCAAAATATTTGAGTTCAAAATTTTTAATACACTTTGCTTAATAGATAAGAAACATCCAGTGAAGTGTCTCAAGACTCAAAGGTAATGTTTTCTTAACCAGCAAATCCTGCCTATCAACTGAGATGCTACATCAGATGTTTAAATCAAAAATCTATTGACTAGTTCAGTATTTTACTTTTTGAAATAATTTAAAGAGAAACTCCAGTTAGAACAAGGCAACTAAATAAAAATAAATAGTTCATTTGGAAGTATTTTGTCTATTTGCTTTTGAACAGATAAAAAAGATTGATTACTAATGAAATAACAACAAACAATTTTTTTCTTAAGTCTTTCTTTAAAATATATTTTTTTAAATAGCCAGTCATACTTTGCTCTGCTTATTCACATAAATCACTTATAACAAGGCTTAATTATAACTGGTTAACATGGTCACATTGTTTCTATTCTGTTTGAATGCCTTTGCAAGTTACATATCAAAGCACACATTTCTAGATGGCCATAGAAGCATTTAAAAAAATAATATTGAAGTATTCAGGTGACTGAGTATTCATAGAAATTTGTGTTCTGCAGGTGGGCCTAGGAACAAATACTTGTTCTTGCAAGTGTTCACAGGAGGCTGAAACTGAACTGTTAATATTGAATTGCTGATATTCCTCTTAGATTTTACCTTGATCACAACTAACTTGTGTTTATATAAATTAGTAACTTAAAGTATATATTGACCTTCTATTGACACATAAGTCTGGTAACTTGCCAACTAATAAAACAGAAACCAAATAACCAGTACCAAGTGTACGTAAAAATGTCTTGATTTCTATTAAGCTTTTGTTCTGACTACATAGTCTGTACAAACATAATTTTTCTGTTAAATTCTTAAATGACTAGTGTCCATTGCTTCTAACTTTTAATGCATTAGAACATAATTATATTTGTTTCCTCCTGAATCTACATCAACAGATATTATAGAAAAGTATAATGTAAGATATAACAGAGTAAATAATATAAAAAGTCACAAATGTACATCATCGTTTTGAAGTAGGCATATTTACAGTTATGCTTATTAGAATATGCAATTTCTGTTAAATAATTATATACTTTAACTTCATGACTTGCAGTATTTCTTTAGTTTATCCTGCACAGAGACATTAAATAGTGTATATTGTACACATAATATGAGTGAATTCTATCATAAATCAAAGGTAGATTAGCATGGACAAAACAGGAGTGACTGTTTGGAAACCTCTGGCTTGTAGGAATTAAAACCAGAAGTCCCTAAAAGCATATCTAGACTTGCTCCTTTTCACTTATCTACCTATGTATACCTGTAGCCCATAATAATTGTAAACGTTTCAAAGTCATAACTGCAGAACATTCAATAGAGATTCCATAGCACTTGCTATTTACTGAGAGATGATATTTAATTGAATTTAGGCCAGATTTTCAAATACTTAATATTTGAATAAAAGTACTATTTTATTCTAAATTTATCCATCCTGAATTCTAATACAACTAATATTTTGTCCTCCTTATTCACACTGTGTTGAAAGTTCATCCTGATGAAGGGAGTAAGGTTAGAACTTTTATTTATACATGAAATTTGCCATAAAAAATTTGAAAGCTGACAGTGTAGGAAAGAAAAAGAATTATAAGGGGAAATAGGAAAAGTACGTAATTTTTTATACTCTACCAAAAGAAGAGTATCAGAGGAGTATCAAAAGTTATCTTAAAGTTTTCTATTATCAATATGTGAAATACTTATCTATTTTTCTTGGTAAGTTTTCAACCAGATAATGTGCGTACTTTAAGCATGTAAATGTTTCTTAAATCAAATTAGCATCCTCTACCATTTAATTGATAATATGCTCAGAAGATTAAATATCTTAAATTTAATGGCTATATTGATAGATCCTGAAAAAAATCAATAATTTTTAAAATTTAAAGAAGAACATTAGTCTTTCTCTTAACCCACTTCTTGTTCCTCTTACTCTAATATACTGAATACATCGTATAAATTTAGACTAGTCGACTAGTCCTTTTCTAAAATCAACCAGGAGAACTGGCAAACTGGCAGAACAATAGTAACAAAAGCAAAGGTTGAACATGGAAAGGGGGAGAGACACCGAACAGACCATCAAGGCCCTCATGTTTTCAGAGAGGGACAGAATAAGACGTGACAGTAACAACAACTTTCAATAACTGTTCAAACAGAGTAGAAAGACCAACTGAAACACAAAATGAACAGATTAGTGCTATAATCCAGACAGATCCTCTAAATTATTCTTATCTGTACTGAGGGAGAAATCATTAAATGAAACTTGACAGATAACAAACTGTTCCTGTCCAGAAACAGAACTGTCCATGTGATGACTAGTAGATATTATCCATTAAGATTTACTTTCAAATTATCAAATGTCAGTGGGGTCTTCTTACTTACAGTGATGTAAAATCTGGTCACTTTATCAAGATTTTCAATCGTATATGTTCATCTTTAACTAACCAAACAGTTTAATGGAAAACCTATCATGTAAGAAGGATAGGAAAGAATATTTCTGAAATCTCTAAAACATTTTATCTACAGCACTTAAAATAGCTGTTCAGTAGTCTGATGGTGTCTCCATTGATCTGGAAGGAAGAAGCCAGTCAGGTGAATAATAACTTCGTCTGCTGCAAGGTTTCCGTAACATCTTCATTTATTGCATGAATGCATCTTTCTATTAAATTCTTCTATCTTTACTTCTCACAAAGCAGTGAATACTATACCACCTCTTCAGTTATAATTTCTAAGGTTAACTCCAGTTAATTTTTATTATAGACAGATGCATTTCAACATAGACTATCTCTAAGAAATATAATAATGACACATCTCATGTACACAGGCCACCATAGCTGTTGCAAATAAGCTCCATGTTCCTTTCAGAGTAGAAATAATATCCTTCCAGGTTATAGTGAAATAATATACCATTCTTTTTAAATGATCAAACTTCACTTTTAAATAGAAATTTTGATGAATGCAATGCATTGAAGTTATGTTAACCAAGCCTAACTTTTCAAAGAACAGCATAATGGTAAATCAGACAGACGTGTTGAATTACAGCTTTCTCATTAGACTGTTTTCTTTTGGAAATAGTTGCTTTCTACAACCAAAGAAAAATCATTATTACATGCAGGAAAACAAAACAACAACAAAAGGTAAAACTAGTTTTAGTCCATAAATTGTAATGCTTCTCGATAGTATTTGAAACTCCAAGGCAGAGATTACCAGTATGACAAAGAAAAAAAAAGTCCATATCATCTAAGTTACTTAAATATCCAATTATCTTTTGAAAATAAAACATGCATTTTAAATAATTTATATATGATTAAAATTGTAAAAAAAAAAAAAAAAATAACAGGAGTCTCTCAGTTTTCAGAATCTGTCTTTCATTATTCGACCTCTGTGTATTGATAATATACACATTGATCAATAACACCTCTATCTTTAAATAAAAGGGTTAACACATCTTTCTTTTTTTGACTGATTTGGAAACAGGAGGAATGAAGACATAGCAGAAAGCAGAATTCTTGAAGGACATTCAGTTTCAGTTCAGCTGTCAGCTGAACAGAATCAGATCATGTTGTGCAATCCATGTATTTGAGAAGCGTAAGCAACTGTTCATTGAGGTTCAGGTTAACTGTACCTCAATTTCCAGGGACTGCTGGGTTAAATATTGTCAATGTGGGTAGAGTCCCTTAATCTAAGCTATTGGAAGTCATTCTGACAGTGCCTTTTGAATGAGGAAATGATGCTAGGGTTTTAATATTTTGTGAAGCAGTAACTTCAGAAGTTCAAATAATGCCCATAATGCCATAAATTTTATTTGGAACTTTTCCATAACCAGTTTTCAAAAGTTTTAATTTATATATAGTTTTATATATATATGTAACTATATAGCTATATATATATAACTGATATATATAATTATATATATATCGGTTTTATAGGGTCACATTTAGATTTCTGAAGTTGATTTAACTTTTGTAACTGCAGGTAGGTATATCTAATTTTTGAATATTCAAAAGCAGCAGACATCTATGTGCCATCCTTCAGTGACAAATGCAGAGCCACACTCTAAAAGGAAGAATCCAGTGTTGTTTCTTTACTTCCATTTGTTACTATATGTTCAGAAGACCTCTTAACCATGTGATGATCACTCAGTATTTAATGATCATGTAGTCAGAATATCAGATAAAGGATATTATTTTCTTTAAAGTGTAATTTAATTTCTAGTTTCCTTTATTGACTTCATAAATTATCCCAAGGTCTTCCACATCTTTACAATTTTAATTTTAACTTCCTAAGGTCTTTTGTTTGAAGTGTTCTTTGCTTTTGCTATTGTTATTGTGGAATAATACCTAACCCTTGTGAACAAAAGCAGTTGCTTATCCTGTAGCTAACAGAGTAACCCCCACCAGAACTCTGTTTTAGACATAATGGTCACTGATTTTTAGAATGTTCTGTTTTATGAAACAATTGTTCTAACTAATTTCAATAATAGAGAGGCTTGGAATGAACTAAGTTGTTAGAAGTTAATCTCACACTAATAAAGGCCTATTCATCTTTCTTCTGTCTTCTCATCTGCCTCTGAAAATGTGAATGCCCCAGTTGGAAACCCCCATGCTTCCAAATAATTCTCTTTTACAAACATGATAGAAATTTCTTCTGTATGAATAACACAGCAAACACAAATATTCATTAACAGAGTAGTTCCCAACCCAAAGTATTCTGATAATGTGAACACGGAACATCAAAAAAAGTTATTTCTTAACCTAAAACCTTGAAAGAATGCTAGATTCAACACTAGGTGCATAGCAGAACAGTCTTTTACATTACTGTCTTTACTTTGCTGTTTGCCTGGTTAGCTTCTAGGAAACACTTTTAAATAAAATGCCAAGTGTTGAAAAGCCTTCTTAACCATGCTTGCTGCTGCAGGTTACATGAATGCAGATAGAATGAAGAATTGATAGACAAATGCTGAAATATTTTTGTCTGGGCAGTGTATTCCAAAATTTGGAAAACCTGTTAAAAATATGGCATGGATTTTAAAAAACATACAAAGATGATTATATTTTAACAACTTACTTTTTTAAAATCATGTTGCCATTGTTACCTCCCTATTTCTTCTTCATTTCTGATACATTTTCTTTGCTTTTTTGTAAACCCTTCAACATTTTTAAAGCATTTTTTTTAAAAAGTTCCTGCTATGAAGAATAGACAGGTTATACCTGTAATCTTGCATTTCCAAACCTCTTGCTGGCTAAAAATGTGATTAAAGCATGAATACATTCCCATTTAATATGAAAAAAAAAATTACAAAAAGTTTGTGATCTGATGGTGCTTTTCCCCTGTAATTTACTTATAAATTTTATTCCCACTGTAGCTACAATAACTTGCATTCAGCCTTTGGGCTCTGCATGTAGTTAAGAAGGGATAATTCAATGTCCAGTTTTGCCTTCATTCCTGAAATTTCATTGCTGTGATGAACTCCAGTATTTGGCTGGAGTCAGCCAGTTCTCAACATTTTTAGCAATTTTTTGCATTCATAGCAAAAGCAGATTTCTCCTTGAGATGGAGCACCATTTATGCTCCTTCTCAAAAACCACACCATAAGCAGTTCCTTAAATCCTGTGAAATCTCCAGTCTCTACTCCATCCAGGGAAGAACTGACTGCAGGAAGGGGTAATAGGGTTCCCTGCAAACAACCCAGTCAGCCAAGAGTATGAAAATGGGAGAGATAAGCTCCTCCTTTTTTAGGTACAGATGGCAGTCTGCAGGGAGGCTACACAGCTGCCAGGTGTGCTAGGCATCCTGAAACCAATGCAAAGTAAGGAATTTGTGAGAGATGCTGCTGGACACAAAATTGAGAGCTGGAGAATATACTGGCATTTTTTAGGAAAAAATGAGCCAAGATGAACAGAATGGAACAAGTGTACTTGCATAAATCATAGCAAATAATCATCCTCACATTTCTTGTGAAAGTATTTTCAGCTGTCCATGTGCCTTTCTGTACTGTTACTGCATAGACCCTCTAAGGATGAAGTGGATGATACGTTGTATCAGAATAATAGCTGCTGCAAAGTATATTCACTTGTTATATCACAAAATATTGAATAGTTTTAAATTTCTAGCCAATGATCTGATTTAAAATAGTTATCCAAGTCCCAGTTTCAGTCAGTGAAGAAAGCTTAAAGGTACTTCATCTGTCTGAGTTGTAAATGAGAGCAGGCACAGTGGGAAAAGTTTCCTTCTTACTCTTGGCTCTATAGGAAACTTCCATGCCTAGAATCCTATATCTTAAGATATCTAATGGTGTTATTTCATGCTCTCTTACCAGGAAAATACAGATTGTAGTCACTAAAAACTGAAAAATTAATACTGTTAGAAACTGTTTCATCAGAACAAGGAACATGACTTTATGGCAAGGAGAAGGGTATGAATTATATATATTGGAAGTCTTATTGGCACAGGAGCAGGCTGTCCCCAGGTGCTGTAAGAAAAGCCGGTGGCAAAGAAGGCCACCCTCGTTTAACAGGGATCTTTGGCTGCAACTCAGGGAAAAAAGGAGAGTTTATGGCCTTTGGAAGAAGGGGCTAGCCACACACAATGATTACAGAGATGCTATGAGGCTATGCAGGGCAGAAATCAGGAGATCTAAAGCACAGCTAGAAATTAACCTGCCTTGAGCAGTCAATGATAACAGGAAATGTTTCTATAAGTAATTCAACAGGAAAAGAAAGACCAAGGAGAGCCTCCATCCCCTGCTAGACGCAGGAGGAAATATGGCAATGAGTAATGAGGAAAAAGCTGAGGTGTTTAATGCCTTCTTTACCTCAGTCTTTAATAACAAGACTTAGTTGTACTGAGGGAATCCAGCCTCCTCAGACAGAAGACAGAGACGGGGAGAACGACCCCCCTGCAATCCAGGAGGAGATAGTCAGTGACCTACTGCATCACATAGACACACACAAGTCTATGGGACCGGATGGGATACACCCAAGGGTGCTGAAGGAGTTGGCTGGGGTGCTCGCCAAGCCGCTCTCCATCATTTACCAGCAGTCCTGGCTGACCGGGGAGGTCCCGACAGATTGGAAATTGGCCAATGTGACACCCATATATAAGAAGGGTCGGAAGGATGATACAGGAAATTACAGGCCTGTCAGCTTGACTTCGGTGCCTGGGAAGCTGATGGAGCAGCTCATCCTGAGTACCATCACACAACACATGTGGGAACCAGATGATCAGGCCCAGTCAGCATGGGTTTATGAAAGGCAGGTCCTGCTTGACAAACCTGATCTCCTTCTACAACAGAGTGACCTACTTATTGGATGAGGGAAAGGCTGTGGATGTAGTTTACCTTGACTTTAGTAAGGCCTTTGACACCGTTTCCCACAGCATTCTTCTGGCAAAACTGGCTGCTCGAGGCTTGGATGATCGCACGCTTCGCTGGGTAAAAAACTGGCTGGATGGCCGGGCCCAAAGAGTTGTGGTGAATGGAGTTAAATCCAGTTGGCGGCCGGTCACGAGTGGTGTCCCCCAGGGCTCAGTTTTGGGGCCACTCCTGTTGAACATCTTTATTGATGATCTAGACGAGGGGATCGAGTGCACCCTCAGTAAGTTTGCAGACGACACCAAGTTGGGTGGGAGTGTTGATCTGCTCGAGGGTAGGGAGGCTCTGCAGAGAGACCTGGACAGGCTGGAGCGATGGGCTAAGGCCAACTGTAGGAGTTTCAATAAAGCCAAATGCCAGGTGCTGCTCTTGGGCCACAACAACCCCCAGAAGCACTACAGGCTTGGGGAGGAGTGGCCAGAGAGCTGCCAGTCAGAGAGGGACCTGGGGGATGTTGATTGACAGCTGATTGAACATGAGCCAGCAGTGTGCCCAGGTGGCCAAGAAGGCCAATGGCATCCTGGCTTGCATCAGAAATAGCGTGGCCAGCAGGGACAGGGAAGTGATCTTACCCCTGTACTCGGCACTGGGGAGGCCGCACCTCGATTCCTGGGTTCAGTTTTGGGCCCCTCACTACAAAAAGGACATGGAATTACTCGAGCGTGTCCAGAGAAGGACAACAAAGCTGGTGAAGGGTCTGGAGGACAGGTCTTATGAGGAGCGGCTGAGGGAACTGGGGTTGTTTAGTCTGGAGAAGAGGAGGCTGAGGGGAGACCTCATCGCCCTCTACAACTACCTGAAAGGAGGTTGCAGAGAAGTGGGGATGAGTCTCTTTAATCGAGTAACAAGCGATAGGACAAGAGGGAATGGCCTCAAGTTGCACCAGGGAAGGTTTAGACTGGATATTAGGAAGTATTTCTTTACAGAACGGGTTGTTAGGTGTTGGAATAGGCTGTCCAGGGCAGTGGCAGATAGACACAGTGCTTAGGGATATGGTGTAGTTGAGAACAGTCAGTGTTAGGTTAACGGCTGGACTAGATGAACTTCAAGGTCTTTTCCAACCTAGATCATTCTATGATTCTCTCTGCCTAAGTAAAAACTTGGCAGCCAGCTGCAAGTTCAGACTTACCCTATTTTCAAAAATCCCCTGACCTTTTTTTTCTCATGTACTCACCGAAATAGCTGCCACTGTCACAATAAAGTTAGATAAAGACACAAAAACCAAATACTAGTGGTATATACAGTATGATGAAATAAAATTTAACTTGGGAATTGTAATAAAAACCATTTCTGTATACAATAGGAACTATTAGGACTGAAATGCTATATATTAAAGGAAAAATTGCTTCTATCAAGATCTAAAGAAATAGAAATTCTGACAAGATACAAACCACCCCAGATCATCTTGCACTTAGACTTTTTGATTCATATACATAATTCAGCAGCAGATCTAATACCACTCCTGGTGGTTACTAGGAAAAGAAAACAAAATCTTCATATCTTTGGAGAAAAGCTTGATGCTACCTTATTCCCCATTTCAGGCTACAAACAAGTAATATTCTGAAGCACACTGCCATTACTATATTTATGACAAAGTTGCCTAGACCACATGGATTCCAAATCCCATTCATGATGGAGGTGACAGACTAGTTATCTATTCCCTAGAATGAAATGCAGGACTTCGTTACCAGAAATGGCCTGCATTATTTTCTCAATACTTATTCACCACACTGGCTAGGCTGACTTGTATTTAGGTAAGGAATAAATGTGGTTTTACTCATTTTGTAGATTTTAGGAGTTGATACAGTGTGTTGTTTCTAAAATGATACAGTTTGTCCTGAAGATCCCCAGGAAATCTGTAACAGAAACACTAGTGATTAATGACTTGAAATAAATAGGTGGAAATTAATATAATCTGATGCACTATAAGATCACTGCACTGTACTGTAGGGTCACTGCACTTTAGTAAGAACAGATTTTCCTTCGCTGTCAATTTATGCTTGCTGTGCAATTATTCAAAAATGAATGACAAAGATTTTAAAAATCTATTAGTTGCATTTTTTTCTAGATTTATAGCTTAAGAGTGTAAACACTTTTTAACTTATAGAAAACATCAACTCTCAAGCAGATGCTGTTAAGCCTGATTAAAAAAAAAAAAAAAAAAGGCAAACAGGTCAGATTGTAAAATCTACAATCTTGCTGCTGCTACAGAATGAGTTAAAAAGTTAAACACCTTATTGTGGTATATAAGTCTTGTATAAAAATTTTATGCTGTAATCACATTCAAGTATTTTAGTTACATTAAATGTATGCTAGAACTCTACAGATGTTATTTAACTGCCAGGGTTTTTTTGTCAGTTAAGGCATGATCTGCTCTTAAGTAAGACATTGTTAACTTGTGGGACCTCTGTTATTCTCTTCTTTTATTCTTATTTGAAATATAAGGTACACTCTCCTCTCACTAAGACTGGCACCAAAAATCTTGCTGCCCAAAAACCAGGAAAATGAGTATAAATATTTTTTCAAAATTATTTAAATATCTGAAACCTAGAAAAAATTTAGACATTGCAAACTAAAGAAAACAAACTAGTAGTGTGTCTTTGTTTGAAAGGGATATCAGTTTAAGGTTAACTTAAATATCCTTACTGTCCAGAAATTATTAATAGATGAAGTCAAATTGTATTGCATTCTTCAATTAGGTCTGTTAGTGTTTTCTTTATTAGCAATAAAAATTTGAACAATGTGTCCTTGGTCTATCAGCTTAATTTCTTTAATGGATTTGGTGACTGTATCTTGAGAGTAGCAGAGAATTCCTGAGTAAGCTATAAATGAAAGTTAATCAAAGAGATTAACTGTGCATTCCAATGAAAACAATAAAATTAAGGGCAATCTTATAGTTTATTAGATGAGCACAGACCAGTGGACATAACCTTTTGCTCAACTGCAGTACCAGATATGAAATATTTCCACGTAAAATAATTGTGAGCATGAAAAAATTATACACCTTCCAAAAGATCCCCATGTGTCTTCTTTTCAAGTTAGTTCCTTTTTTACCAAGCAACAGAAGTAACATTTTCTCAGATTTAAAAAAAAAAAAAAAAAAAAAAGCCAACAGCTTTTATGTTTGTTCTGTATTTCTAGAAATAAGATTATTTTAGTCTTTCAGCTCTTTATCTCTTCTTGACATCTAATAGAAAGGTTTGTGGAGTATTTTTGTGAGATAATCATATGAAAAATATTCTTTGATACGATATGAACACTAAGAGCCCCAAAATAAACAGAAAAAACTAATGATATATCATTGTAGGGTATTTTATTGTGGCCAATGATACAGAGAAATAACCACTTTCCTTGCAAATTATTTACTTATAGCAACATATGATGATTTCTGAATGCTGCTTAAGAATCCTGCTTGCCCAGACTGTTCGGTGGATTCAGTGTAGCCTAGCAGACGGTTAGGGGATTAGCTAGTATGATAAGAAGGTAACAGCTAACCTTGAGTTACAAAGCAAAGAGATAACATGAACATCTTGGAGACTCAGTTATCTTTAGGAGAGCAACTATCTGGTGGAGACTGCACTGTGAGCTGGGGCCCTCCCAGCTCGGCATTCCATTCAAAAGGTGAAAATTACATGACGAGGAAGACTGTGGGCCTTCCTCCAGAAGATCCCCAAAGACGACCACCGAGAGGCAATGCGCAGGCACAAAGATAACATAAGGTGCTGACACTAACCTTTTGAACTAACCCCACCCTACTTATGCATAGGCATGTTTGTATTGTGTAACCCTATGTTTTAGTGTAATAAATATCTGGCTACCTGCTGAAATGGTGTGCAAGCTTTGTGGAGAAATCCCCTTGCACCCCAGCCGGAATAAACATACCTGCTTTATAACTCTCTCCAAGTTGTAGAGTTTGTTTCTGCACATCACCAACAGTTCCTGCATGACTTTTCATTACAGTGTTTCATAGACACATAAAAGTCAAGGAAAGTTTGACATTCAACAAAGAAATAATTACACATTTCCACATGATAGATGTTTCTAAAATTAACTTTTCCTATTGCATTGTAGAGATGGATACATGCAGTGAGCTTTCCCAAGTTAGTCAGGAAACATCACAATGATAGGAAGGAACCACTGGGAATAACACCTTTCTCATCAAAATGCATCATATTTGTGCTAAGCTAGTGAAACATGAGTAGAAGTTACAGGGCTGTGGGGAGAATGTGATTGATGTTTCTTTTCTAAGCATAAACAGGACAAAGTTGTTGCTTATGGCTAGAATCTTAATGTGCCCAATCCATCACCCAATGGAAAAATAAGTAGCACCTGACAAAAGGGACAGCATGGACTCAGTGAGCCCAAGTAGGCCCTCAGACGAGCACAGAGACATGCTTTCACTAATTCAAAGCTGAGAAGAAAGTATGATTCTACAACTCTTGATCCCAAACCCTAATTTTCCCTAATTCTAATTCTCACTGCCTATTTTTCCCATTTTTTTTTCTTATTTTTCAAATTAATTAATTTCATTGTTGTGATCTTGATTCTTTGCATTTCTATTATATTTTTTAACTGTTTTAAAAGTTCAGTGTTGTGGAAATGCTTTGGAGATCAACTTTTGATTTGATCCAATTTGTTGATTTTAAGCATTTTAAAAAGTAAGAATGTTAAAATTACATTAATTTTTCCTTTTTTAAAATGGAATTTTATTTTTCCCTGATTAGATGAATATATCATTTTCTCTATATTTCTCTATACATTATTTCTGTATTTTATTTTACCACTATTTTCTGTTTCCTCTGTTAGACTCACATTGTGACTGATCAATAAACCCCTAAAATAGAATAAGACTCAGAGGAGGTGGGCAAGGGTGATGAAGCTCATGTAATAATGTAGGGTGTGATGGATGACAACTGTTGAAAAGAAGCTGACTTTGATCTCAACACAAAGGGAACAGAAGCCTTTGTTTTAGCTAAACAGCTGTTAACTGGTGGTGTAAATATTTGTCCCTGAGTTCATCAAACAAGTGTGAAAGTCTCCCTGAGTTAGTCAGACCAGTATGGGCAGAGTGAATATTCGTTCAGCCCAACACAGAGCTATATAAAAAACAGACAACCAGAAAAAGGGAACATGTGATAGAGACCAGTAATGGGAATCACATCTGTATTGTGATTGAACTGTACATTGTAATTGCTATATTTTGCAAAGTATAACTTATACTTGTATTGAGATTTCAGTATATTTTTTATCACTACTAAACCAGAAATCCTGTGTGACAACAACTATTTTTAAATAACTAAATTTGATATTAAACATTATGCCCTCTCCATGTGAAATATTTAAAAAACTTGAGCAGAGACTCTTGGACACTGACACACATCAAATGAGTCCAGGCAGCTGATCAATTTTATGGCACAATACTGTATTATCTAACAGAAATGTTTCATCACATCTGACACATCTTCATAGTTATACAATATCAGAGGGATATCATTGCTCAGCAGCCATGACTTTTCACATGTGAGACTAAGCTTGAACCTTTTAGAATTCACAAAGATTCTGGGCTGTGAGAAAAAAAATACAAGTGTCATCTAATGCCAAGTTAGATACTTTGTCATTTTCTGTTTGTTGGTTTTACCAATGGCCCTGGAAATCATGAAAATCCTATTACTTAAGAAAGGTTTCAATTACATATCCTCTAATGAAATGTCATCCTTGTCTGAGTCACATTTCTTTGACATCCTGACTCCTTTCTGACTTCAGGATGTGTTATGAAGACCAGGAACAGGTTCAGCCAGGACATTTTATCTACAAGATTAAACCTAATGTAATCAGGGAATGGCAGAGGACAAGTTATGACACGCAACCCCTCTTCTGTGTCCCTACCTTGGACTAAACAAAACAAAGAAAAAAAAGAAAGAAAATATGATCAGAACATTGAATAAATAAATGAGGCTGTGTATGTCTAACAGATGAAATAGTAAGCTTTGAGTCAGAAAGAGTATTTATTCCCACAGTCTTTAATGTCTTCTTTCAGTACAGCTGTAGACCACTTGAGCTGAGAAAGGGAAATATTTAGGATGGACTTTAATTCTCATTTTAGATCTGTTTACTCCTTCAGGGCTTTTACCAACACTGCAATGTCTGAAAACTGGTCAAAAGACATCTAGTGAGAACCACCCATAGAAAATTAGGCTCGCTCTTGAAAGAGACTGTTCTTCAAAGGTTAGTATTTTCTTTCACAGAAAAGCCTACTGTACATATGCCAAAACAGGAAATGTGAATACTTCAGATTTTCAACACGATATATGAAAGCTTTAAATCTTTATGCTAAGGATAGTTAAAAAATAATCTTCAACCACCCCTTTAAACTGTCATTGACCAAAATATAAAAGAAATCGCCATGATCTTTCACGGATAGATATCATTGATTTTATTCTTTATGTTCAAAACAGGAACTAACTTAGATCTGCTGTCACTTTGGACATAACTTTAGAATTTAATGCTTCAGGTAGAATGCAATGCACCCAAGAAAAAAATCCAGTTTCTCTAACCCACAATTAGTATTCATTCCTTTTTCTTTACCACATACATTCTCCTACTTTTTTGTGTGATTAGTGGTTCTGAATGCTAAATGATAATGTACTGACAAATTTTGCTTGTTATGATCTCGGGTGGGCCTTTACAAAGTAACATAAAATGATGACTCAAAAGTGTGAAATAATGACCTATTTTGTGTGTGGGCAGGCATGCATGTCAAGAAAATAATGCTGTATACCAATTTGTTTTCAATTTTATTTTTTATTTTTGGTGACATTTTAGTCGTCTATGTGTAGTGGAGTACCAGATGAATATTTCTGTCTCAAGGGAACATAAGTTACCTTTCTGATGGCAAAGCACATTTCTACAGTTTTAGCAAATGTATTCCATGTAAGAAACAGAAATACACTGATCAGTGTTTGATTTAACAGTGATGATTACTTTCATGCTTTCAGGTCATTTTGTCACATAATCCTGTAAATGCTTTGTCAGCTAATTATCTTAATGAACATGTATCTGCTGCAAAGAAAACAGTACCGGAAAATCACAGACATTTCAAAAGTAGATTCTATAATCTCTCCATTATAAACTGCTGTGAATTTTCTAAAAGGCATTTTGGACCACCTCACAACTTTTCCAGTCATACATACAAAACATGGAGCTCTCAGTGTGTAGCAGGGCCAGCTGCCTTAGTTTCAACATCCCCTTGCTTCACCAACAGGAGAAGTGCCAAGTATCTGTGCTTGAGGCACTGGGGTCTCTCTAAGTTTCTGTCATTTATAGCTTTCCCAGGGAAGAGTGTCAGCTTATTTAGCCAGCCTCAGGAAGAATTATATACAGAGAAATCTGGCTGAGGTTTCACTTGACATCACCTCCTGTCAAATATGTTCCTTCTTGCAGAAAGACTGATTAGGTCAATTGCTTTCTGCATTGTGCATTTCCAAAATTTTTAGAAATAAACAGGTGATCCAAACATCCATATGGAAGTAATACCTTTTACTAATTCTGTGATATATATCATACTCTCAAAACGAAAAAAAAAACATTGAATACACTGTGGGCTATAAAAATGCAAACGAAAGAATGTTCAAGCATTTCTCTGAATCTTGAAGCCTGCAAGGGATACTAAGAAACTTTGTTATAGACATAGAAAATAGATTTCTAGTTTTAATTAGTGATTTTGTGGCTTGCTAGCATCGCTAGGAAGCAAATTTCAGTGATCTATGTCACCCCGAGGCAAGAGTCATTTTGAACAGCAGGGGCAATCCCAGAAGCACAGTTAATCAATTGGAAACCAGCCAGTCTTGTCTTCAGAATTGTTTTATAAGGATAATTAAGACAAATTTTTGGCTTCAAACCATTTATTTGGATTTTGGGTTGTTTGTGTTCTTTTTTTCTTTTCTTACTTTATTCACTACTTTTTACTTCTATGGTGGCAAAAACAGTGATTAATACAAAATACAAAATATAAAAGTGTTTCTTTATAGGCTATTTGATAACACTGAAGTTGTACTATGAAAAAAAACCAACCCTGAACCAAAACAACTGACAATCAGTTACAAGGTTCTTCTGTCAGAAACCAGTGATTAAGTCCCTATGCCATCTTTCTTCAGTCTATGTAGAGATATAGAGATATTTTGATATTTCTGTTGTTCAGTCCAAAATAATATAGTCATGCAAGCATACATAGACAGTTTAAAGATAAGGAATATATACACGGGTTGAGGAAACTATAAAATCAGCTCTTCTCAGACAAGTTAACTTTCCATGAGTGTCCTAGACACCTTTTGAAGCTTTGTGAACGCTACTTCTGGAAGCCTTTCAAAGGATTTTGTTTCATTATATTTATTGATCAATACCATAAGAAAGGCTTAGTTAAACAGAAGGAACTGAACTTAGTAGGACAACAGTTAAGCCAATTTTAATCTACAGACAGAAGAAAATGAAGTAAAACAGTCAAACTTCAAGCAAAGCTTTAAAATTTTTTATTTAGACCCACTCAGAAATGTCCTAAATATTTTTGGCAATTTATATTAATAGCAAGGAACCAAACAATTTATTTCATCATTTTTCCTTTATACAGCCCTTCAGTAAAGGTATTGTATCTAATATTAGATTAATACTAAATCATAACAAGAATCTAATATGATATCTTAAAAATAAAAGATAAAAATATACAATTTAAAGCCCAATGCTGAGAACATTTAAGTATTTATTGGAATAAGTAGGGGAATTGACTTGCTTTTCTAGATAATTTGAAAGCCATAGTTGGTTGAAAGAAAAAATGAAACTCAGCCATAGTTAAAGTAACATTTTATAATGCCCTGTGTTTAGAGCAGGTAGCCTAAAGCCATTTGTTACATTTTTTAAACGAAAGATGTTCATTACAAAAACCTGTTTGAAAACTGATTGGACTCAAAATAGGGTTTTTTAAACAAGTGGCATATGGAGCTTTGTAAGGGCCTTACCTCACCAGACTGCAATTAAATTGCTCTCAAACCAATAGGATAAACAATATTAAAGACATGTGGGCAAATAAGTAACCAACACTTTATTTAAGGAGACATCTTATCTAATTAATGCTATTGGAAACTATTCATTCTATTGTCAGGCTTTACACTATATTTTCCAGCAACAGAAATTTCCTCAGGGGCAGGGCAAAAGAAAACAAACAACTCACAACCTGTTTGGATCTTCCTAGTACATCCCTCAATATAAGGGGATACTGAAATTTCAGTATACTTCCTGTGAAATCTGCATCTATTAAAACTTCAAACAATACCTCAGATTTTTATCTGGATCACCCTTAAAAGTAGGGCAGCTGACCCAGAATAAAGTTTATATTTCTTGATGGAGGAATCATATGCTCTAACACTCTCAAATTTGCTCAGTACTTTTAACCAGAGTAATCTTTAAAAAATTTTGAAAATAACTGTTTTATGAAGTTTACAATGCTCCCTTGACTCAGGGGTTTCTGCAGTCACTCAACAAGCTGACATTTACCTGAACTACAATTTTAACTTTTGAAGGCAAAGTTAAGGAGAATCCTTGGCCTAAAATAGAAGAAGATGAAGATTCTCTGTTGGTTCAGAAACATATTCTTGGTTTCTGCCTTATCTTGCAGGTACCTAAGTTCCACAGGTATTAAAATCTTGTATTTTCCTGAGCACCTAGCCTTTTGCTTTTGAGCATACTCAGAATAGATCATCCCTGATAGGAACAATCGGTCTAACTCTAAGCTTAACTGGGTTCCCAAAAAAGCTTACATAAAACCAGCAACAAATGCTATTTTCTTGATAAAATGTAGAGGAAATTGCCATGTATTTGACAGAGTGGGAGCATCACCTCCCTTTTGGCACCTGGAGTATTTTTTTTAAAAAAAAAAAAAGAAGAAAAAAGATTAATTGTACTGAGCAACATATGGCAGGAAGGTATTACAATTCTGCAGCCTTCTTATTTGCCCCTCAACTATTGCCTGTTTTAGCGAGCCTTATATCTGTATGGACTTCAGAACCTTTCTCTTCAGGGAACTGTATTCCTTAGATCTCATTTCAAAGTGACTAACATTTTGCATGCACTGCGCAATGAACCTGTGCATTGAACAGAATGGTTTGGGGCTTATCCCTTGAGTCTAGGCATTTAAAAGCAAGAGATACCAGTTTCCAACTTTTAGTTAATCTTTGGGACCTCACACTGATAGTAGAGCACAGACTGACATGTTAACCTAAATCTTAAAGCAGAAATACTGAATCAACAAAAAGTAGTATAAAAAAGTGCTGAAGTATGGCAGAAATAATCAGTAGTATTTAATCTGCAAAATTATTGCATTTAGTAACTATTAAACTTACAATTATGTTTCCACTCCAACAACTCTCTTTTAATATATTTTATACATATCCATACATGACCATGAAGTATTCATCAAAGCACTGTCAACATAGAGTTCTCTATTCTTAGAGATGCCAGGAGAGGGCTAAGCAGAACTGACATCCTGGTCTTCAAAAGGGCTGACTTTGTCTTGTTTAGGCACCTGCTTGAAAGGATCCCTTGGGAGATGATCCTGAAGGGTATAGGGGTTCAGGAAGGCTGGGCACTCTTTAAGAAGGAAGTGTTAATGGTACAGGAGCAGGCAGTCCCCAGGTGCTGTAAGAGAAGCCGGTGACAGAGAAGGCCACCCTGGCTGAACAGGGAGTTTTGGCTGCAACTCAGGGAGAAAGGAAAGTTTACAGCCTTTGGAAGAAGGGACTAGCCACTCATAGTGATTACAAAGATGCTGTGAGGCTATGCAGGGTGGAAATCAGGAGGTCTAAAGCCCAGCTAGAAATTACCCTGGCTTCAGCAATCAAGGATAACAAGAAATGTTTCTATAGTATGTCCACAGCAAAAGAAAGACCAGTGAGAGTATCCATCCCCTGCTGGATGCGGGAGGAAACATGGTAACAAGTGATGAGGAGAAGGCTGAGATCCTTAATGTCTTCTTTGCCTCAGTCTTTAATAGCAAGACTAGTTGTATTGAGGGAATCCAGCCTCCTCAGACAGAGGACAGAGACTGGGAGAACGACCCCCCCACAATCCAGGAGGAGACAGTGACCTACTGCATCACATAGACATACACAAGTCTATGGGACTGGATGGGATACACCTGAGGGTGCTGAAGGAGTTGGCTGGGGTGCTCGCCAAGCCGCTCTCCATCATTTACCAGCAGTCCTGGCTGACCGGGGAGGTCCCGACAGATTGGAAACTAGCCAATGTGACACCCATATATAAGAAGGGTCGGAAGGATGATCCAGGAAATTACAGGCCTGTCAGCTTGACTTCGGTGCCTGGGAAGCTGACGGAGCAGCTCATCCTGAGTACCATCACACAGCACATGCGGGACAACCAGATGATCAGGTCCAGTCAGCATGGGTTTATGAAAGGCAGGTCCTGCTTGACAAACCTGATCTCCTTCTACGACAGGGCGACCTGCTTATTGAATAAGGGAAAGGCTGTGGATGTAGTTGACCTTGACTTCAGTAAAGCCTTTGACACCACTTCCCACAGCATTCTCCTGGCAAAACTGGCTGCTCAAGGCTTGGATGATCGCACGCTTTGCTGGGTTAAAAACTGGCTGGATGGCCGGGCCCAAAGAGTTGTGGTGAATGGAGTTAAATCCAGTTGGCGGCCGGTCACGAGTGGTGTCCCCCAGGGCTCAGTTTTGGGGCCACTCCTGTTGAACATCTTTATTGATGATCTAGACGAGGGGATCGAGTGCACCCTCAGTAAGTTTGCAGATGACACCAAGTTGGGTAGGAGTGTTGATCTGCTCGAGGGTAGGGAGGCTCTGCAGAGAGACCTGGACAGGCTGGAGCGATGGGCTAAGGCCAACTGGAGGAGTTTCAATAAGGCCAAATGCCGGGTGCTGCTCTTGGGCCACAACAACCCCCAGCAGCGCTACAGGCTTGGGGAGGCGTGGCTGGAGAGTTGCCAGTCAGAGAGGGACCTGGGGGTGTTGATTGACAGCCGGCTGAACAGGAGCCAGCAGTGTGCTCAGGTGGCCATGAAGGCCAATGGCATCCTGGCCTGTATCAGAAATAGTGTGGCCAGCAGGGACAGGGAAGTGATCTTACCCCTGTACTCGGCACTGGGGAGGCCGCACCTCGATGACTGTGTTCAGTTTTGGGCCCCTCACTACAAAAAGGACATTGAATTGCTTGAGCGTGTCCAGAGAAGGGCAACAAAGCTGGTGAAGGGTCTGGAGCACATGTCGTATGAGGAGCGGCTGAGGGAACTGGGGTTGTTTAGTTTGGAGAAGAGGAGGCTGAGGGGAGACCTCATCGCCCTCTACAACTACCTGAAAAGAGGTTGCAGAGAGCTGGGGATGAGTCTCTTCAACCAAGTAACAAGCGATAGGACAAGAGGTAATGGCCTCAAGTTGCACCAGGGAAGGTTTAGACTGGATATTAGGAAGCATTTCTTTACAGAACGGGTTGTTGGGCGTTGGAATGGGCTGCCCAGGGAGGTGGTGGAGTCCCCATCCCTGGAGGTGTTTAAGAGTCGGGTTGGCATAGCGCTGAGGGATATGGTGTAGTTGGAAACTGCCAATGCGAGGTTAACGTTTGGACTAGATGATCTTCAAGGTCCTTTCCAGCCTAGATGATTCTGTGATTCTGTGATTCTGTGAACATTGGGGGGAAAATAGAACAGGAAAAGAAAAGAATTAATATGAAGAATTTAAGACCAATTCCAATTTACAGAAATATGAAATAATCTAATTTACTTATTCCTGGTAGAGGCAAATATATTTTCATTTTCTTACAAAATCCAGACAAATCTTATTCAAAGTTATATTGTAACAAAAATGCTCTCTAGCACAGCAGGATTGTTCTACCTTCTGCATCATTACAGAAGACCCAAAGTATTTGTATAGTTTATCTCTAAGGACAGCTTTCTGGCGCATGCTTCACAGAGTAAAATGAGGGGTCTCTCAAGTTGCTGTGCAAAATGGATTAACAAATGAAGAACTTCTGTTATAATATTCATAAACAAATGTTAAGTTGAGGAGAGAATAAGCTATGTGCCAAGATGAGGTGGCATGCATTATTAAACAAAAGCATACAGAGGCAGAATACATTAACATACTGTCCAAATTTTATGAAATTTACTAACAGTTCTTTAGGGTTTCAGCAGGTGGTTATCCTAGAAAAGGGTGAATATTTAATACAAAAATACTTTCAGAAACATTAAATAAGAGATATATTTTCTACCAAAAAAGATTACAAACATGAGTTGTACCACGTACCTAAGAGATTATAGCATGTTTGTGCATATAGAGTATCAAGATCTATCACAGATCGGATTATACGAGCTAGTTAGATGTACACACATAAGAGATGACACTGTATGTTACATTTTATGGAAAGGACCAAAATGTTTCTTCTATCTGGCTAACTAATTTTATTTCCTTTGGTGACCATCATCACACTATTTAGAGCTTACAATAATTAGGCAAGCACCACCTGTTGTGCATAAAGCAGAGGCTTAAATCTATTCAGTGGTTTTTTTCAACTCCATAGCTAACTCCTAAAGTAATTAATGTATTGCATTTATGGATGCCATGCTGAAATGTCTGATCAATAATTAAAGCCATAATTTCAAAAGCCATAAAAAGCACTCTTCAAATTCAGTTTCACTAAATTAAGGAATTTTCCAGCTACTGAGTGATGGTAGGATATTGCAAATAATTTACTTATAAAATCCACTGCTGCTTCTTATAGCCAATATAAATTTGTAGAGGAAGAAAGGATGTTGATTTTGTTTACTCACTCCATTAGCTTCTTCTTCACAAGTAGTATTTTTCCCCAGTAAATATCCCTTGATACTTCATCTAAGATCTAAAGGAACCTCTCTGTTTTGAAATTATTCCATTACACATCATTTAAACTTTGGTTCCTAGCATTTTTATATCTTACAAATGGCAAAACTCTTTCAAGCTATTTAGTCAACTCTTCTTGAGGGTCAGACTTATTTACTTGTCAACAGATGAAAGTCACTACAAAGAGAACAAGGGAAGGAATGATTTTTGCTACCCCTAGTGTTGGAAGTGTGGAAAAGCAAAACAGAAAAAGCAAAACATTTCCTTAACATATGGTGCCCAGAATAAACACAGGACAGGATCCAGTGATTTGTGTTGCCATGACACCAAGGAGGAATGTGAAGTGAGGTGGAGGCCACGCAATCCCATTATTCCACTTTTATCAAGGAATATTTGACACAACTATACAGATTTATCTCCTGCTCTTCTGCATTTTGCAAGGACTGTTTTGCACAACTCATTCTTCCTCTTTTCCCACAACTGCATGCACCTTGCACCAAGGAATGTGCTGTGTCATTACTCAAGAAACAGTGACCACAGCCCCACCCACTCACACCTACACACTAGATAAATACTACCTGGAGCTTGTATCTAACTAGGAGGGACAATAATCCGATACCAAATCAGAGGGACAGATTGATGGGTTTGTGCTCCTTGCCTCCCCCCCAAGAAGGGACACCTTTTGGTAAAATTTGTGCCCTTGGCTATGCCGAGTGATTACCCAGGAATTAAGTGTGTGTGATTACAATCATTATTGTGTGTAGTGCTATATAACCAACCTGTAGTTTGTGCATTTATTGTTGGCAATCTCAAAGAATCTGTAGATATTGCATAAGAATGAACCATACAATTCATGGACATGTTTCTCTTGAATGAAGCTGGACCTACAGCATACGGGCTGTTCATGCATCTGGTGTCAGGCCTATGGTTACAACAATAATTAGCATACCTATTAAGAAATAAGTCCAGCCTTCCCTAGCCCCTCTAATCTCTGAGTATCAGCTACAATGCAAGGGGATTCATCTCTTACGCAATTAATTCATCACCTTAAATGCAACACCTAGTTACGTACCATGATCAGTGTTGGACTAGCAGCCCCCAAACCATGCAAAACTTTATTTTTTCCTTGAAGGTCAGAGTATTAAACCAGGATACTGTCTCAATCCGAAGTTCAACAGTAATACTAGGTAGAAGCTATATTACATCATTAAAGACATTCAGTCCTGTTTTGTCTTCAAAAGCAATACACAAACCTATTTTATATTAACTTGAGAAAGGCTTATGGGAAAATAAAAGCAAAGATTATATTAAGAAGACTGTAGTCTTGGTTCTTCATGATTTATATCATGTAATTCCAAAGACTTCAGCAGAATAATATCAGCTTTTCACCATAAGAGAAGAAAAATTAAACATTTATGTAGTTAATTAAAACATGAGTTATAGGGCATAAGTCATTACTACATGCTAGAGACAAGAAGCAGCATCTTCTCTAGGAATTCTCTTTAGAGGTATCATATTCTTTACTGTGGACTATTATGTCTCAGCCACTGTCAGGTTCAGGACTTCAAGATATATTAAATTTGTTCAACATCTCAAGTGTGAAGTCCCCATATCCTAATGTGTTTGATGTACGGTTTTATTCCATCTACATACTATTTAAAATATTATTATTAAATAAAAAACAAATGTAAACAAACTAACACCTCTTACAGTTGTTATGTAGTTGTTATATATTTCACATTTGTCTCTAGAATTTTATTTAATTTCATCACATGAAATCATGTCTTTTCTCATTATTATCTTATCAGGCATAAACAAACTACTAATTAATACTAACAAAAAGTCAAAACCCCACAAAAGTTTTGCAGAGTAAATTCTTATTATCAGATATTGCTGCTAGTGAAAAAGAGAGGAAAAAAGATTGCTAAATATATGTAAAGGTGCATCAAGGTATTCATTTATATTCCAGTATGAAGTCTGCTTTGTTTATTAACTTTCCTTGAAACAATTAAAATAAGCATCTTAAAGTGGTAAGGAAGATCAATTTTTAGTTAAAAAAAAAATAAAGTCTAGATACACCAGACCTAGAAAAAACAAAGGAATACTGACCAAATCCAGAAATAGCAAAATAGGTAGGAAAAAAAGAAAATAAAATCCTCTTAATTTACAAGTACAATATCGGGGTATACATTAGATTATGTTTTGTACCTGTAATAGTATTTTAAAAACATCAAGAAAATTAAATAATTTATGGAGCATAACAATGCCTGGTTTTTTCTAACAGACTTTTAATAGTGTTTTGTCAGCCACTCTTTAAGAAATTGTGCTATGTAAGAAAACCTATGTATAAAATTATAAACTTCTTTGTGATGATTTCAAGCATTTCTCTTCCCAAAGTACATGAAACAGGAAATCAGAAGGCAGCTGCAACAGTAGCAATTTCTCAGACACTCATCAGTGGCAGCCTGGTACTCAACAGCACAACAATTCCAGTTTCAAGGCTTACTCCAAGGTCCTTCATAATTGTAATTGGAATTTGGACCAGATCAAGGGAAAATCACACTCTGAGAAGACCTAACTTGCTTGTACATTTCCACCAGTGCTTATACAGGCCAGCCAAAACCTATCTTCAAGGATAGTTTCCAGAAGAAAGGCATTTTATTGGGTTTGCGTGGCAAGGTTTTGACAACAGGGGGGCTACACGGGTGGCTTCTGAAGCTTCTGTGACAAGCTGCTAGATGCTTCCCCTATGTCTGATAGAGCCAATGCCAGCCAACTTCAAGAAGGACCTGATGCTGGCCAAGGTCGAGCTCATCAGTGATCGTGGTAGCACGTCTGTGATAACGTATTTAAGAAGGGTAAAAAAACCCTGCAAAACTGTAATTGCAGCCAGGAGGGAAGAGTGAGAATATGTGAGAAATTCTGCAGACACCAAGGTCAGTGAAGGAGGGGGAGGAAGTCTCCACATGCCATAGCAGAGATCCCCCTGCAGCCCCTGGAGAAGACCATGGTGAGGCAGTCTGTTACCCTGCAACCTGTGGAGGTTAATAGTGGAGCAGACATCCACCTTCAGCCTGTGGAGGACTCCATGCCAGAGGAAGTGGATGTGCCCAAAGGAGGCTGTGACCCTGTGGGAAGCCCATGCTGGAGCAGGATCCTGGCAAGACCTGTGGACCTCTGGAGAGAAAGGAACCCCTTGCTGGAGCAGGTTTTCTGACAGGACTTGTGACCCCATGGGGGACCCATGCTGGAGCAGTCTGTTCCTGAAGAACTGCACCCCATGGAAGGGAGCTACGCTGGAGCAGTTCATGGAGGACTGTAGCCTGTGGGAAGTATGTTGCAGAAGTTTGTGGAGGACTGTGTCCCATGGGAGGGACCCCATGCTGGAATAGGGGAAGAAATGTGAGGGGTCCTCCCACTGAGGAGGAAGGAGTGGCAGAGGCAACATTTGATGAACTGACCGCAATCCCCATTCCCCGTTCCCCTGAGGGGGAAGAAGTAGAGAAAATCAGGAGCAAAGCTGAGCCTGGGAAGAAGAGAGGGGTGGGGGAAAGATGTTTTAAGATTTAGTTTTTATTTCTCTTTACTCTGATTTGATTGGTAATAAATTAAATTAATTTCCCCAAGTTGAGTCTGTTTTGCCCGTGACAGTAATTGTTGAGTGATCTCCCTGTCCTTATCTCAACCCATAAGCCTTTCATTATATTTTCTCTCACCTGTCTAGTAGAGGAGGGGGAGTGATAGAGTGGCTTTGGCGGGCATACAGCTGGGGTCAACCCACCACAAACATTTAGACTTGCTGATGTCTCACAATGTTTTTTTCATTGTGATGTAGACCCTGGTATATGATTACACAGTAGATCTTTAGCTATACTGAAAAAATAATGAGTATAGACAAAGCACAATTCAGCTGCAGAGAGAAAACATTCCACGATGATGAATGGACTTTATCTGCAGAGACTGGATGTAACAATTGCATACTGAATATACCTAATAAAATATACCAGTCAGAGTCTAAAATACCTGGTTCTGATAGCTCTGCCAGTCAGTGAACTACAGAGCAATGTTAAACACCTTACGAGTTGCTTTGGGCTCTAATTTGTTTATGCACTGCTACTACTATTCTGAGGCATTGAAGGGCATTGGCTATTATTCTAGTCACAACATTTAAAAACAATAAATTACTTCTGAAATGAATGCCATGTTTCCAAGTTTAAAAAAGATTAACTTTTTCTACTTGCTCAGGTAAATCACAGAGGGTGAAACAAAGTAAAAAAAATCCTATTTTGTTACTGTTCATCAGAAATCACCAAGTATTTTAACAGGGAAGTAAACAAAGCAAGAAATTACATCTTCAAGGAATATTTTTGTTTTAGCTGGCGGAAATATGTAGATGTGTATAAGAAATACACACAAATACTGTAGAAATAGATTTTAAAAACCCCAACAAAATATTTTTATTTTTAAAAAAGCACAACCATTGGTGACTCTGAAATGAGTGTTAAATGTTTTGTGCCTGGGTCATGTCTGAGTCATGACCCTTGAATGGAAGTTGATAAGAACAGTAGTGTGTAAATATCTGATTGATTGTTGTTTCAAGATCTGGGGGAAATAAGGAGAAAAAGCATAAGGGACTGGGTGGTTTGGTTTGGTTTGGTTTGGTTTGGTTTGGTTTGGTTTGGTTTGGTTTTTTTACCACCACTATTCCTCTGAAGCTGATGTGAGCAATTATTATACAGGCTCATATGCTATATCTACTCCAAATACCTGTATATCAGTCATGTCACCTTTCCTTCACTGTTTTAGGATTTTTTTCCTATGAGTTACAAACAGGCCACTTATCTTCATCTTCAGTCCTTTGTAGCCAGCCAGCCTTCACTGTACCTGCTACACATACTTCATTTACTGTTAATGCATTCATTTCTCTTTATATGACCTGCGATACTGGCCTCCTACAGGATTTTTAAAATAATTTTTTGTCTGTTTAAAAATAGTATTTTTCACTGTACTGTTTTTATTACTTTAAAGGACCTCATTACCAGTAAGCATACAAATGCCTCCATTTACTCTTTCAAATACCCTGTTGTTTAAAAATTATTTCTACTATTTAGGCTTCTGGGGTATCAAGACTTTTTAAATATTTGTACACTGTTTCTTTATACATTTCCATGTGTTTTTATCTGTATGTTCTGTCTTTTTATTTCATACAGAGTTTGCAAGCTGTTTGGGCCTTATTTCTGTGTGTTTGTGCAACATTGAGCAGTCTTGTCTTGATATCCACTTAGAGCTTCCAAAGTGCTGCAAGTAATAAGAGCAATTTGTTTAATGATTTTTCACTCAACTTTTTTTTTTAAAGACAGTTAGTTCTCACTTTCAACATCTTCAGTTCTTTAATCCATGATTGTAAATATCAACTGAAAAGCACCTAACAGTAAAGCAGCAATTAAAATTGATTCATACTTATGAATTACTTGCATTTTCCAGGATGTAACAGGGGAAATTAAAAAATGAAGGAGAAGAAAGAGAAAGAGAAGAGAAAGAAAAGAGAAAGAGAAAGAGAAAGAGAAAGAGAAAGAGAAAGAGAAAGAGAAAGAGTGAGAAAGAGAAAGAGAAAGAGAAAGAGAAAGAGAAAGAGAAAGAGAAAGAGGAAAGAGAAAAGAGGAAAGAGAAAGAGAAAGAGAAAGAGAAAAGAGGAAAGAGAAAGAGAAAGAGAAAGAGAAGAGAAAGAGAAAGAGAAAGAGAAAGAGAAAGAGAAAGAGAAAGAGAAAGAGAAAGAGAAAGAAAGAAAAAGAGAGAAAGAAAGAGAGAGAGAAAGAAAGAGAGAAAGAGAGACAGAGAGAGAGAAAGAGAGAAAGAGAGAGAAAGAGAGAAAGAAAGAGAGAAAGAAAGAAAAAAGGAAAGAAGAAAGAAAGAAAGAAAGAAAAGAAAGAAAGAAAGAAAGAAAGAAAGAAAGAAAGAAAGAAAGAAAGAAAGAAAGAAGAAAGAAAGAAAAGAAAGAAAGAAAGAAAGAAAGAAAGAAAGAAAAGAAAGAAAGAAAGAAAGAAAGAAAGAAAGAAAGAAAGAAAAGAAAGAGAAAGAGAAAGAAGAAAGGAGAAAGAGAAAGAGAAAGAGAAAGAGAAAAGAGAAAGAGGAAAGAGAAAAGAGAAAGAGAAAGAGGAAAGAGAAGAGAAAGAGAAAGAGAAAGAGGAGAAAGAGAAAGAGAAAGAGAAAAGAGAAAGAGAAAGAGGAAAGAGAAAGAGAAGAGAAAGAGGAAAGAGAAAGAAAGAGAGAAGAGAAAAAGAGGAAGAGAAAACTGAAGTAACTGGAAAAAAATGTATATAAAACATTCTGCAGTTCTGATGTTCTTAAAACTCTTTTAGCTCCATTGTCTCCTTTCCCCTTTGATTTCAGACTCATTTGATGTGCACAAAGATTGCCAGAAGAGACCAAAAGAACAGAAAATCCTCAAGAAACATAATAGTGGCAGACTTTGACAAGGTATCAATATCCTTAATTTCAGTCATTTGAAGGAAGAGCAAAACCAGAGCTTTATCATAACCCTACAGTCCAAATAATATGACTCTCCTAAAATCTATTAAAAATACTAGTGTATGAACTAGGTTTAGTTTCAGCATCTATTTCTTTGGCCTTTTATGGGAAAACACAAGGGATATCTAGGTATTTTTATGGGTAATTTAATTATTTCACTAGTCTAATCAGTAAAGATGGTCAGTTTATTCAAAGACATTACACTTAGTTTTAGCTAGATTCCCTACAACTTTAATCATTAGCTGGGTTGGTTTTCCTCCCTGTGCCAATTTCAGTTTCACAGCAGCCAAAAGCAAAGAACATGCTTTCTTTCCATTGTCTTGCAAACAGCTTGCTTTGTTTCTGCTGTTTTCCTCCTAGAAGTATTTCATTTGCAACTTCATTTCAATTCCTGTTCCTGAATGCCCAGAGGACCTGTTGCTGATTTATTATTTCACAGAGGCCTTCTAGCAGCTGTTCTGCTTCTTTGCTTGTAGTCTCTGAGAGGTGCCAGTGTATTTGGGCTATGCAGGCAGCCTGATGGGTATGCATATGGAACAGCACACCTTGAACTGAACGGGATATTGGATGAACCTAAAAAATTCAGCACACTCTGGAGGGAAAACAAAATAAAGAAAAGAAAATTAATTTCTAGGTTTAATGCAAGATTTGTGCATTTTGTCCAAGGCAAACCTAAGCATTTTACTATGTGCATAAAAATAAATGCAACTCTTCAGTGAAATTTCTTTAACACAGGTGTCCCGATCCAATGTCGGGGGAGGTTTCGATACGATCCCAAGAGTGAGATTAAGACACAAATGAGGTCAGATGTGCACAACCTTTTAAGCTTTATTCCTGTAACACTGGATAATAGCGATAGGACAGAGAGAAGAAGAAAGAAAAAGTCAGAACAACTAAGCAAGCAAATGGAAGTGATGCAGCAAGATCAGATACTGCCACCACACATCCAGCGATGTCCTGTTGGCTCAGTCTTGGTGCAAGTGATGAGGAATTCCAAGAAGAGAGTTCAGGTGATATCAAATTCCACCGAGACATGATGTCGAATTCTCAAAATCCCGAACTCTGAGCTCCGCAGAGAGAGGAGTATACAGTCCTTTTACTGTCCCAGTCCTCACAATTTCTTTGAAGAGTCTGCCCACAGAGCTCATTGTCATATGTGCCGTCCCGTATACCTCCATGCGCGCACGCCCAGGTGTTCACAGTGGTCGTGTCAGAGGGGTCGACCTGCGGCGCCTTCAGTCTCCGCACGTCTTCCTCACCCTGATTTCCTCTCCACCCAGCCTCGCACACAAGCACAGCTTAGTAGGCGCTATGAAGGATGTTGTTGTTCTGGCTTCAGGCGGATATGGTGGTTTCTTTGGGGACATTTCATCTCCTTCAGAGCATACTTCTCCACAGCAGCAGGATGTTGAGGCCAGGAAGTGGTAGGGGTGCAGCAGCAATGTCAAGACAAACACAGACCAACACAGTCTCTTACAACAGATAAACTGTTATATTGGTTTGGTAACTGGTGTGCTTTGAGTTGCTTTTCCAGCAGTTCTGAAGCATTTAACTACTTCTTTCATGTTCCTCTGATGTGTTTGTTATATAATTCTGTGTGTACTTATCTGGAAGCTGTTTCTGAAATATACTACCCTTATGTTGCATATGTTATACACAATATTGTTATGTATATATGCATATAATGTGTATATCTAGCACAATGCAGGTATCTGCAGTTGCAATAAATGGTCTTCATCATATTCTTTGCAGTCATTTCACATTTATTGCTATCTCTGGATCTTTTTAGTGAGTTATACTACATATTCAAGGGCAGTTTTGGTATTTATTGTGACTTGTGTTCCAGTACATCACCTGCATCTTAAAATTAGAAGGTCTCAGATTTTCTGAGTCACTCATTTACATTAGAGATAAGCAAAACAGACCTTATAAACTATCAGCTTTATGCCTGTCAGATGACATACAATGAAAGCATTTGGTGAAGGACTACACTGACTAACAATACTCAGAAGCCAGCAGCATGCACTTGCAATGTTACTACTGCCAGTTCACACATGTCATGACACTCACGGTAAAAAATTGTTCTGCTTAAGTCATTATGCAAGACTAAATCCTGATTTAAATATGCTTTTGAGGGTTTGAAAAAAGGTGGGTTTTTTCTTAGACCCACTGATGAACTTTTACAGTTAGTTATTTATTATTTCAAGATCGCTGAAGGCTGTGTCTACAGAAGTAGGTAAGAGTGACACTCCAGGAAAGACTCAGAACTGTAGAACTTACAATGACACGAGTTTTTCTGAATTAAGCTTGCCTTTCAGCAAGTTTCTCTATTAGTTTGTTTGATTCATATATTCCACAAAATCCAGTTTGATAAGATTTGGTAAAGAATTCACGCTAATCTACAGACTTGACTGTTTCATATATGGAAAATAGCTTGAAAAATTGTAAGAAATTTTCTAAATTCTCTGCAACATTCATATTTTTACTAACACACGCTACCAAATTTTAATCTTCAGTAACAGCAGAGCTGTTTGACAGGTACTGACTCCACTAAACCTTCTAAGGTTCATTTCACTAAAAAAAAAAAGTGAATTGCAAGGCTACCCACTATTTCATTGATGAAGTGCTAAGGCTTGGACAATAGGCCCAAGCCAGAGTTGAGCTATATATGAATCCTGTATATTTTATAACTGATAACCATTGTGCTAGTAGGTATTATACTAAGTTATAATCAACCACCTATTCTGATGTAAAATGTTGAAGTATTGAAGCCTGAGCAACAGGTCCCGAGCCAAAGCTGCTAACTTAGTATGTAGTCATTAACAAAATATGTATGCTCATTAATGAAAGATGTAGCTCAGATGCCATATACTCACTACTGGTGATGGATGTAATGAAAACATGTCTATCCTGAATGTGTCTTTCTTCTTCTCCGTGTAGGGGTAAGTTAACAAGGCCGTGAAGCCAGCTGTCCGGCTTTGGGTCAGACGTACGGCCTTGTTTTAAAAAGAACATAAATAAATTAGATAAGGAGGGGAACTCCCTTAGCTTCTCCCTTGAGCCCTGGCCAGGCTCTGGGGGAATCTAATGTGAGAGTGAAACCAGATGTTCCGCTCAAAACAAAGGTGCCAGCTATTCTGGCTTGCTGATTTTTGGGTATATAAGGCTGGACCCGCTCACAGCGACTTTGGAAGCCTCACCTATGGGTGGACGCACCGCGTAGGTTTTCCCACTTGCCGGGACAGGCTCTCCAAATCCTCGCTGTAACCGGGGCTCCCCAGCATCTGCGGATCTGGATGACGGTAACGTATGCAAGTGGTGATGTATCTCTCTTAATCACTATTCTTTCTCTCAGGTAGTAAAGATTTGATGCATTACCCTGTATTTTCCTATGTAAGTGCACTATTCTGTCTTTTCTTACTGTATGTTTTCTGTATTATTCTGTGATATTATTTAGTTATTTCTAGTAATATACACCTGCTCTTTTCACTCTGGTGTCTGAGTTTAATTGATATCCCTAATCAACAAAACAATTGACTACTCCTCTAAAAAACTACTAGCAGTTCATATAGTTTTTATCCAAAGAATTCACATACAAAAATAATAAGCCACAGGTAGCTCTGCATAACATTGTGTGTTCTTTCTAGAAGAAACATCTCTTTTTATGCAGTGCGAACATGTAAATCGGAAATATATAAAGTAAGATTTGACACTAACTTTGCCTTAGGAACAAGCACTCATAAAAGAGATTAAAAGCTCATGATATAAAAGGTATGCAAATCTTCTAAAGCCAGTGGGTTAAAAAAACTTGGAAGATATAAACTCTATATGGATATTATATAAATAAACATGTGTTGACATCTTTGCTGTTGTCTTGTCATTAGATGAAGTTAAAAGAAGAAAAAGGCCAAACCTGATATTCCAAGATGTTTGGTAAAATCTGTTGTGTTACTGTGTGTTCTTGTCTGGATTCATCTGAAAAGCTTCCTTCTTGGCAGAGGTCAAGGAGTGAACAATACTCCAGAAGTCTTATCTGAATTGAGGACTAGCTTCATTTTCATGAAGTCACTTTGTTACTTTCTGTTAGCTCAACATGAAGAATAGTGTTAATCTTACTAGTCTCCTTATCAGATAGCAGAAAAACAGTGTCATCAGCATACAAGTAAATGAAATATTTATCAAAGTTGAGAGAGAAAAATTATATGCAGACCCAAAGAATGGAATAAACACTTAAACAACTCCAGTACTGATTGTGGCATTTGAGAAAAATACCCACATCTATGGCTTCAAATTGTTGTTTCTTTTTGCTAAATAAGATTGCAATCATGACAATGCTAGATTATTAATACCAGAGAGACCTGCCTTCACAGATATTGTAATGAACTTTTGTATATGCAAAAGGTTCTCTGAGTGGAATGTCAGTCTTATATTCCAACATCTTATCTGAGGAAGAAACTATTACTTCATTTGTAAAATGACAGAACTAGAAAGTCATCCGTATATGATCAAGGGCCATTAAATAAAATTGATTGAGAGAATGGGCAAAAATCCATCTGAGACTCTTACCTCTAATAGACAGGTAAATTATATTAAGTAATAAATAATTCCAAGGAAATTAAAAAGTGAAATTCTTATCATGTGACTACTCCAGATCTTTTTTCACACTAAAACTTTGACCAGTGACACTCATTAGCAAAAGCAAAATAAAATTTGTCATCTTTCCAACACACATCAACTTCTGTAGCTGGATATACCACAGGAATAATGTACACTTTAAAGAAACAAGTTATAATTATTATTCAGAACTTAACAAATTTTTCTTTGCTTGAAGCTACAGAATGAATATTAAATTATGTATAGTTATAGAGGACTGTCAGAGGAACCTGAGTTAAGGGAATCAAATTAACAATTTCAAAATATGGTGCAGAAGCCATCTAACCATATTGTGTCTTTTTTATTTTGATGCTTTCATAGGTAGCACTTTTTAGAGTCTGAAATTTCAGAAAGAAGATTAAAGAAACTTGAAGCACATAGGAATTTTGGTAAAGTAGTACATTCATAAATTCCACTGCAAATGCGGCATCTTCCAAATGAATGACTCATTTTAAGAAGGCAAGGAAGTCCATATCCTGTTGCAAGATAACACTGAACTTATTAATTTAACACTGCCCTAAGCCTTGGAAAATATTAGAGACAGTTACATCTAAGTGAAAGGTAAGCATCTAGTTTCAAAAGCATGTTAAGAACATCAATTTGAAAAGATATCAAGCACAATTTCAATTATGTTTTTGTTTTGGGGTTTTTTTTGCACAATAATATATAATACTTTTTGTTAAAATATGGAAAAAAAATGTTTCCATGTATGCAAGACTTTATAGTGGAACTCAGTGCCCACGCAGAAGAATCCAGCGGCATTTCAGACATGTAAGTATCACCCATATCACGATTAACTGGATTCAGAAGATCAAATGCTTTGTGTAGAGCTCAGATCAAATATTAAAATCTTATGAAAGAATCTCATATATATAAAACAGTACTGCATGAACATGTTCACACAAATTAATTACCCCCCAGTAATTTATCCTGAAGAGATGCTTATACCTATATGTAATTACTGATTAGCTTTACTGTGTTGTTGGGAGAGTACAATACTAATCCGTGTAAGAATCTCAGCCCTATGATCATTTTACATGTTTTCCACATGCAGGAAGTTCCAACTAGTTGGACTTTTTTTTTTAATTCCAGTATCCAAATTATAACTTGACATTTGCAAGCTTATTGTATTGAACATATGATATTTAAATGAGTCAATTTTTCATGTGATTAGTTGAAATAAATAAAAGCAACTTTAAGGTGGTAATTAAAAACCCTAAAATATAATTAAAACATCTGATAGAAACATAGTATGATGGTTAAATGTTTTCTAGGATATAATTCATACTGATGTTCAAATACAGAAGTCCATTCCTTTGAATCTCTCATTTAAATTTTGGAAAGGCAACTAATCAACAACTAACCTAAGGGTACTGTCAGGTAATTTGGAATATCTGCTTGTGCTGTTGCTGGACTATGTAGCACACATTTTTCTCAAAGACTGGCATCACTAATTTATATTTCACTGGAATATAAACTGTAGAATCTCTATGTCTAGGTGTTATCTAAAAAACATGATTGCTGATTCCAGTCAAAAGAAACAACTGTTAGAAAATGAAATTTGGTATGCTGCTTTAAATTTCTTCAATCTTTCAGTCAGAACCCAGCTAAACCAGGAGCAGAAACAGATGTTATTCAAATCGGTTTTACAGAGATCATTCAAAAGTTTACCTGGGGAGTAAATAAAAATTACTGTAGGATCTGGCATTATATTTTTATGGAAAAAGAAAGCTGGTTGATAAGCCTTGAGCAATGAATGTTGCATGCTAATAATATCTCCTCTAAGACATATCATCTTCAAACCCTCAGGGTTCAGGAAAGGACTAGTTCTAACACTGAAACTTACATTTTCATACTGCTCTAGAAATACAGTAGCTTACACTTTGTAAAAAATCCCAGATAAAGCACATTTCTTTCAAAGTAACAAAACATACATGTATACTCGCCAAAAACATAGACCCTAAGGAGTCTTATATAATTGAGCAGCATGAGTAATGAATTGAATTTTCAACCACTTCTTGCTTGATTCCAATACTGGTCCATTCATTCTATTCATGCAGGGCACCTAACTAGAAAAGCATATGGACATTTACTGTAGGCAGTTATATGCTGTTGTTGTAAAGGAGAAAGTTCAATTTTAAACTTATTTTCCAGCACAAGTCCCTCCCAAGAGATATAACTTGAGGAACAGTGTAAAGGTGGTTAAGTTAATACCAGCTTGGCTCCATTGCTCTTGCCAGCTGTTTATCAAAGATCTTTCAGCAGCTGTTTTTCACTTTTCTGTTGACTAAAGGATATAAATATTGTTTGACAACTGCCCGGTGTATGAAATAAATGGTTATCTCATTTTTTGCCTAACAGCTGTTGATTCATCCATGCTAACATATTTATGGAACATCCATCATGTATTTAAAAGGTGGACAGCTTCCACTGTACTTTGGTGGGAGAATATTGGACAAGAAATATTGGGAGAATATTGGACAAGAATGAAGAAAGGCAATCAGTAGAAATTAATGACACATCTATGCAAACAACACTTACAACTTTAGTAACTTACACACCAACCACCTTTCAAAGGTGAGCTTTTCTCTGATTAAAGATCCCTGTCCGTGAGTAGGTAAGACCTATTGCCAAAATACAATCTGAGTAAGAATCAGCTTCCTAAGTTACTTCGCATCATTATTTGTGGATGTGTTTATACAGGAAAAAGGTAAGTATAAGCAACATCTAAGTCAAAGAAGAGGAGCTATTTTAAAAAATATTTGTTGATAAGGGCTTCTGCGGTTGAATTGTTGGGCAATGCATAAAACAAAAAAATGTTTAAAATCTGAGCACTAAAAGAAGAACTTAAACATCTGGTCATAGCTCAGACAGACTTCTTATCTTCCACCATACATTTTCCCAACCCTTACAAAAGTCCTCTATTTTTTTTAATTTGAACATGGGAAAAAAAAAAAAAAAAAAAGCCTGTTTATCTATCGTTTGTCTTCTTTCATCACTGAGCACAGTATAATGAATTCAATCCATCACTTCTTTCTCCTGTACATTTTTCTCTTCAAGGGCTTTGGGTTTAGTTGGGGAGGGGGGCCTCCCTTCTATAGATTTATTTTTTCCCTTCTGCAGATTTATATTTCCTTTGATTACTTTTCAAAGATTCCTTTAGCTACATTTCAAGTCTCAGAAGTTGCAGATCAATAAAAGAAAACCAATGAAAAACAGCCCTTAACATAAACCATTCCGTTGTAATTACTTAATGGAAGAAATAATAATAAAAAAAATACATACCTTTCACATTTAGTTTTAAATGTTTAATTTAAAAGTAACTTCATATTAACTCAGAATAAAACTGTACTATAACTGATTATTCAGAAGGATTATTTTGCCTACAACTTTACTCTCTGATGTTTTTAGAATGACCAGTTGTGGTTGATCGACCTTGGCTGGCCGCCAGGTACCCACCAAGCTGCTCTATCATTTTCTCCTCAACAGGACAAGGAGGGGAGAAAATAAGATGAAAAAGAACCTGTGTTTCAAGATAAAGGCAGTTTACTAAAGAAAAAAAAAAAAAAAAAACCAAAATAAAACCAAAACAAAACAAAGGCTGCACAGAGAAGTAAAGGAAAACAAAATATTTATTCTCTACTCCCCATCAGCAGGTGCTATTCAACCACTTACCAGGAAGCAGGGCTTCAGTACGCACAGCAGTTGCTCCAGAGGACAGACACTGAAATAACAAATGTCTTCCCTTCCTCCTTCTTTGTCTTAGTTTTTATTGATGAGCAGAAGTCAGGTGGCATGGAATATCCCTTTGGTCAGTTTGGGTCAACTGTCTTGACTATGTCCCCTCCCAAGTTCTTGTGCACCCCTAGTCTACTGGCATTTGGGGTGAAGGGAGAATGTTGGAGAGACAGCCTTGGTGCTGTGCAAGCACTGCTCAACAGTAGCCAAAACACCAGTGTGTTATCAACACCTTTCTAGCTACCAATACAAAGCACAGCACTATGAGGGCTGCTATGGGGAAAATTAACTCCATCCCAGCCAAACCGAATACACCAATGAAGTATAACTTAGATTGACAGCAAAGAATTCTCTTTGTCTCCCTTGACTTTTCATTCCACTGTAACTCTTATTGTATCTTTATACTTACAATGAGAACTTCAGTCTGAATTATAAGGAAGTTTCATTGGATTTATATAAACTAAATACATTAAAAATTACATTCTTCCTCTCAAGTTCAGTAACATTTTATAGAAATTGTAAATCTTTTATCCTAAATTATGTTTCAGCCCCTGTATGTTTTTTAATTCTCTTCCTTGGGCTTAAAAAATGTAAAAAATATTAAAATACAAAGAAGACATAGTAGCTTTCTGTCCCTGCTCCTGACATTCAGCAATATAAAGTACAAATTATCTCTTCATCACACTTATTTAAAAAAAAATTATATCCATGGGAAGTAATCTAAATACCTTTGAGGATCTAAATTCTTAACAGTAATTTTTGACAGTAAGTAAATACTGTCAAAGTATGATACAATAGATATAGAGACTCCATATGTCAAGAATAAACTACACTACATAAACTAAACCAAACTACGTTAAAGTAAAATGCTTCAAAACTATATGACTAATACTCCAGGTATTAGCAACATTTCTCACTGTCAAAGATTCTGAAATTCAGAGTAAGGTTTTAGAGACTTAAATACACACATTTATATTCATCTAAGTGAAATAAATTATTTTCAAATGGCAACAATGATATATATATGCAAGTTCTGATAAAAGAAAGGTCAAATAAAGTAGGACAGTTACTACTATAAAGTTTCAAAGCAGCTTGGTAAAAGTCACACAGAGACACCCAAAGGTGTATTATCAGACTTTTGCTGATTTCAAACAGTTTTTAAGACTGTTTCTGAGACATTGTCAATATAGTATAATCATCAATATAATAGCTGACAAATCTCACTACAGACAAGATCTTGAACTTTTAGTTTAAACTTTGTATCAGATCCTAAAGTTTAGCTCATACTGTGTTATAAAGCTTGCCTTGACAGCTAAACTTTCTAGTTTCCAAAACAGCATATAATATCATTGAAGACCTATTCAGATTTAGTTCTCTGAGGAAAGTACATATGTTCAATTTCTGGCTTATGTATGGTATTTTCCACAGAAGGTTCAGAGCAGTCACAGTTTTAACCATTGAGGCATCACTGCAATAATTATTTATAAATTAGGAATAGTGATCACATATAAACTTGCTGGTGGCCTCATTTCAGATTGTTTGAGATGAACCAAGTTCAGGCTTCCACTTGGGCAGAATTGCTTTCTCTAGCACCCTGATGCACCCTTTGCTGACAGTATTTTCGACATGTATCTAAAGCTATGCTATATGCAAACATTTTCCCTTATCAAACAACATAAACCACAATTGAGATGAAAATTCTGGGAACAGATGTGTAAAAACTATTAAACTTTCACCTCAAAAGTCAGATGGAATTTGATGGGTGCTATTTGTAATGTCAGTATCACAGTGAGTGAACATAACTGTAAGTCAAATATTTAGACTTTACATGTTACATCAGAACACAAAAGATATAAAAAAATACAACTGACATCAAGGAGAAGGAAACGTGATCATATAGTTGTGACACTAATTAAACAGATAGAAGAAACATATCCTTAGACATTGCTTGAACATTACCCTTGTACTTTTTT
This sequence comes from Strix uralensis, assembly GCF_047716275.1. Classification (NCBI taxonomy): domain Eukaryota; kingdom Metazoa; phylum Chordata; class Aves; order Strigiformes; family Strigidae; genus Strix; species Strix uralensis. Next base: position 74,384,235 of record NC_134012.1, read on the forward strand.
TCCTAACCTCCAGTATGGCCTATGGTGGTTCATGCCACCAGCTTGTCAGGCTTTTCACACTAAGTTGCATCTTATATGTGTCTGTAAGAAAATTTCTAAGAAATAAGTATGCAAACAGAAAAAGGAGAATTAATTGTTTGAAAGTGTGCTTTTTCATGGAGCATTCCTGTAGTATTACTGCTCTGTCTTGGAAATTCCATTTGATGGAACACTAAAAATCAAAACACATCTCAGCTTAGGTTTATTAAATCTCCCACCATTCACATGGCAGAAAGTATGACACTGCAAGTCCTTTTGTATTTTAAACACATTTATCTCTTTAATTTTCCCTTGCTCTTTTACTTAGAGCCTCAGATGAATTCAATAAAACAGAACTATCATTTTTAAAAAGCTTGTCTTTATGAAATTGGACGAATCTATCCTTGTAGTTTATTTTGTGCTTCTCATGAAGACATATATATTAAGTAATTATCGTTTTTGGTTTTATTTATTATACAAAGCAAGGCAGACTTGTAACCTAGTTATGATATTGTTTGGGTCAGCACCTCGGTGAAACCTTTGAACTGTGATCAACTGAATGCTTTGTAGGGATAAAATTAAGAACAGCTTCTCTATTTTTTTTGTTCCTGAATGAAACATTGAAGCTATGCTTTTAAAACAATTCGTTATCCTGTTACACTAATAGAAGTCTAATGTTAACTCCACTGACTTCAGATTCATTATGCTGGAATAAGGCCCTGATTAATGAGGTCCAATCTGTTGTATTTCAGAATGTATTTACTCACAAGGTTTTCAATCACAGCTATACTTTGTTGAGTTTGTAAACCATAATTCCTTTCTGTAAGCTTTTATATATTTCACAATAAAGCATTCTTCACTTGAGGCATCTCAGGTGGACTGCCAAACTTGCACTGAGAGATAGAAAAGGAAACAAAACAAAAAAGTCTATAAAATCTGAGTTCTCCTGAGAGGGCTGTCATTTCTATACCTACCTGAGATACTATTACTGTTTCTTAAACTGTAGTGTAAATTTTAGACAGAGTAAAACTGGACACCTTAGGAATATATCATAAATAGCTGAAAATGAGTTACTTAGTTTTCAACCTTTGTCAATATGTCAAACTTGAGGAAATTTGTTCAGCTATACTAGGAGGGTCAAATGAACATACGTAAAGCTAGGTGACATCTGTGTCCAGAAGACAACATAGTTCATGTTTCCACTTTCTCCCTCTTAAATATATTCAGTACACCTTCAGCACAAGGCATTTTTTAAATCTCTTGGACTGTATTTGAGGTTTAATAAATAAATAAATAAATAAATTGCATTCTGATGGAGCATCACACAACTGCCTGTCTTCTCAGAAAACTGCCTCAAAGGCTTTTAGGCCTTGCAGTATTTACTTTAAGATCCTCCTGGATATAAAGTGAAATTCACAATTCCAATTGTTGAGGGTCCCTATAAAATGGAACACAAAATAAAATCCCCCAAACCTGCATGATTTGGGAAGCTAGCCAGAAAAACTGGCTTCAAAATGAGGATAGGTTTGAACTGACTCCTAGTAATACAAATACCTAATTCAAGACTGAATATAACAGAAATATATATTCTAGATCCACATGTGTCAAAACTGTTTCAAAGGCAAAAGAATATTGTCCTTCTCTTGCTACAGCTTATGAATATGGGGTTACAAACTTCATTAACTAGAGCAGGGACTGAAATGTGGTCGATCATCAACTGCTAGACAAGGGTCCAATGGCAGATCAGAGATAAATTAAAGAAATGGTTGGGTTTATTACTACCCAATAATCACTGGATTATTTGAGATTATTAGGTAGAATCATAGAATCATAGAATGGTTTGGGTTGGAAGGGACCTCAAAGATCATCTAGTTCCAACACCCCTGCTATGGCAGGGACACCTCCCACTAGATCAGGTTGCTCAAGGCTCCATCCAACCTGGCTCTGAACACTTCCAGGGATGGAGCATCCACAGCCTCCTTGGGCAACATATTCCAGTGCCTCACCACCCTCACAGCAAAAAACTCTTCCTTATATTTAATCTAAACCTCCCCTCCCTCAGCTTCCACCCATTAGCCCTCATCCTATCATTACAGTCCCTTGTAAAAAGTCCCTCCTCAGCCTTCTTGTAGGTGCCCTTCAGGTACTGGAAGGCCACTATAAGGTCTCCCTGGAGCCTTCTCTTTTCCAGGCTGAACAAGCCCAACTCTCTCAACCTGTCCTCATAGGAGAGGTGTTCCGGCCCTCTGATCATCTTGGTAGCCCTCCTCTGGACTCGTTCTAACAGTTCGATATCCTTCTTGTACTGGGGGCTCCAGAGCTGGACACAGTATTCCAGGTGGGGTCTCATGAGGGCAGAGGGGCAGAATCACCTCCCTCAACCTACTGACCACACTTCTTTTGATGCAGCCCAAAATCTCGTTGGCTTTTTGGGCTGCAAATGCACACTGTTGGCTCATGTTGATCTTATCATCCATCAACACGCCCAAGTCCTTCTCCCCAGAATTGTTCTCAATCCACTCATTACCCAGTCTGTATCTGTGCTTGGGATTGCCCTGGCCCAGGTGCAGGACCTCACACTTGGCCTTGTTAAACTCTGTGACATTACCCTGGGCTCAGCTCTCCAGCTTGTCCAGGTCCCTCTAGATGGCATCCCTTCCCTCCAGCGTGTCAACCACGTCACACAGCTTGATGTCATTGGCAAACTTGCTGAGGGTGCGCTCCATCCCATGATCTATAACGCCAACAAAGATATTAAAGAGTACCGGTCCCAGTACTGATCCTTGAGGGACACCACTTGTAACCGGTCTCCACTTGGACATTGAACCATTGACCACAACCCTTTGAGTGTGGCCTTCCAACCAATTCCTTATCCACTGAGTGGTCCATCCATCAAATCCATGTCTTTCCAACTTGGAGACCAGGATGTCATGCAGGACAGTGTCAAAGGCCTTGCACAAATCCAGGCAAATGCCATCAGTTGCTCTTCCCTTATCTATTGATGCTGCCACTCCATCATAAAAGGCCGCCAAATTTGTCAGGCAGGATTTTCCCTTGATGAAGCCATGTTGGTTGCCACCAATCACCTGCACATTATCCATGTGCCCTAGCAGAGCATTCAGGAGGATCTGCTCCATGATCTTGCCAGGCACAGAGGTAAGACTGACTGGCCTGTAGTTGCCCAAATCTTCCTTTTTTTCCCTTTTTAAAAATGGGGGCGATGTTTCCCCTTTTCCAGTCAGTGGGCACTTCACCAGACTGCCATGACCTCTCAAATATGATGGAGAGTGGCCTAGCAACTTCATCTGTCAGTTCCTTCAGGATCCGTGGATGGATCTCATCAGGCCCCATAGACTTGTACACCTTCAGGTTCTTTAGGTAGAATCCAATCACATAATTAAGCAAATAATTACTGAGTTATGAATTAATATCTCACATTTCTCCATTTAAAACCACTTAATGGAGCCAGCTTCACTCTTCCAATTCACTCAACCAATGGGAAATAATAATAATAATAATAGGCAAAAACTTCAATGGTCAGGACTCAAGTACCTTTCACTAACTTAGTAATACAAATTTTTTCAAAGCTTCAAGACCAACCACACCTATAACACACACTTCATATACGAGTTTGTCTTTTAAATTTCATTACTAATGCAACCATTCAGAAATCCCTTATAAAAATGAAACCCTTACAGACAATGTTGGTTCTGTTTATCTATGAAATGTTTCTCTTTTCTTTAGAAAGACAGACTTTTGTGGTGGCACATGTCGAAAATGGTGTAAGAAATCCAAGTCAGCAACAGTTTTGGAGGAAGGAAAGAAAGGTGGGTTACACCCACACTGTGTACAAGAAACATCTGATGTGAATAATACAAAAATAATGCAAGCTTGGAACTGACACAGAAAAGATGGTTTATTTTCTTTACTGTACCTCTTCTACCTCTTGTTTCTCTAAAAATTCTGCTGTCTCTCCGCAACATAGCTGTAAACTGGTACACAACACTGCAGCCTTCCTGGCTTTGAGAATCACAATAACAGGCGAGGGACAATATTTGTAATATAAACAGTTCACTCAGAGGTGAACTGCTAAAATTCTTGCTCTTGATCTCTTTATTGTCTGTCTTACCACTATTTTACATAGTAACGTTGTCTAAATAAATTTTCTGAAAAAGAATACTGGAAAATACTCTATGACAGCAGAGCCAAATTTTATTCCTTATCTTAAGGGGGCACCACAATTGCTGTTACAAAGTCATACTTTTTACAAAAAATCTAAGCTGACTAACACTTCTGGGGGATGCTTCATCTTTGTCTTTTACCTCAAAGAATTTTAACAAATTTTAACAATGAATTCTCAGCTAACTTCCTCTTACATTTTACTTTGCCATACTCACATACACACAGTGCCACTGTAACATGTCTCTTACAGAACAGTAATTACTTATAGTTTTCTCTGCATGTTTAGTTTCAATAAGCAGAAAATGAGCAACGTGGAATTGCATGTTCAGCCACAGTAGTTTACAGTATAAATATTTTTCTCATTTACTTCTATATAACTACAAATAGAAGTGAAAACATGGTGTCAGTAAGGTCAATTTAAAAAAATTTTATAAACTACAAAAGCAAGGATATAATCCAGGTTTATTTGCAGAATTGCATTGCCAGTAGTTGATTAAACATATGAAAACATAAAAATTTCAAGTGCTCTGAATAAGATGTTATTTCCAGGAATTTTTTGAGGTAAAAAAAATCTTTAAACTTTAGTTATTATTTTAAATTTATACTTCCTCAGGGTAGGAACCTTAACATTGTATGTGAAAATCATTGAGCATCTTCAAAGCCTTCATCCATGTGTGTGTACATATAGAGGACAACAAGGAACAGATTTTTCAGTATAATTCATCTTGATACATCCACAGATGGATGTTAGGCTTCTGCATCACAATAGACTTAGTGAAGATTTTTGTTCTTAATCTACATAGAAGGAGTAATAATGCCAACAGAAGCTGATCTGGCAAGAACCTTGCATTCAAGTGGTTAAATGTGTGTATTCATTTTAGCTTGTGGGATTGATTATATAAAGAAATTACATGCATGATCTTTAATCCCATTCATAAGAATTCTTCACCTATATGGCCAGAAGAAAAGCAAAAAAAATCAGATAGAACATGGTTTTATTTTTTTATTTGATAAAAGGTGTCTCTGTATTTTTCAATAATTTATGTGAACATGGAAACCAGGACACTAAAGAAAAGACTTTAAAAAGGACAGTGTAAAACTTTTGTCAGTATCAGAATATCTAATTTATCTATGATTCTATATGAGAAATTTAATTTCTAATGATTCTTAAATATTTACTGTGGTAATGAGTAGAGATACCATGGAAATCTGTTTTATTATGGCTCAGATTGGATAGATCTATGGTCTAATTTAACACCACAATCTCCTGCTCTGTTTTTCACTCATATGCATAAAATGAAAAGTCTTCCCAATCTCAATCATTTAATGTGATCATCAGCCCTCAAATTCACCAGATTTATATCTCTATTAGTTTCATTATAGATGCTTAGTTGGTGGATCATATTTCCTGGCCCATGTAGTTTAATCCAACAGTTTCTTAAATCCCAATTTACCACATCTGAGTTTCCATGCCTAAAGAGCCACTTGGTTCCTTAAGTCAGAATAGTACAAGTTTATAGCCGAAGTGAAAGAGCAGCTCTTTAGGTCTCAGATGTGAATTTAACATGCCATATACTGTAATTGATCACTTCTGTTGACCCTGATGTAATACAGACATTCCAGGTGCTCATCTTCACTTACTAGGACTTAGGTGTTATCTTTGCATTTAAGCATTTACTCCACTTCTAGTTTCATCAGCCTTCTATTCCTTGGCCTGACTTGTTTTGACTTGTATGTGACAGTGTGATTGAATGGAATAAAACCAACTTAATTTCATGCTTCCCACCAAACAAATATTGCAGACCATCAAATGAAGCAGTTACCAATTCTTTTACCCTACTAATCACTTTGCTAATATTTTCAAAGGGAATCTAAATATTTTGAGTTTTAATACATTAAAAAGTACTTAAAAACTATTTGTGTTCTTACCCTTTAAATTTCTGTCTGTGACCTTTCTTCCAAAAACCTACCAGCAAATATAAAGGAATTGCATGTTAACTCTTGGACATTAGTAATTATCACTTTTAAAATACTGTGACACTAAACTCTCTACATTACTGTGAGTGTTACAGAATCACAGAATCATCTAGGTTGGAAAAGACCTTGAAGATCATCTAGTTCAACCATTAACCTAACATTGATCATTTTCAATTACACCATACCCCTAAGTGCTATGTCAACCTGACCCTTAAACACATCCAGGGATGGGGACTCCACCACTGCCCTGGGCAGCCCATTCCAACACCTAACAACCCGTTCTGTAAAGAAATGCTTCCTAATATCCAGTCTAAACCTTCCCTGGTGCAACTTGAGGCCATTCCCTTTCGTCCTATTGCTTGTTACTTGATTAAAGAGACTCATACCCAGCTCTCTGCAACCTCCTTTCAGGTAGTTGTAGAGGGCGATGAGGTCTCCCCTCAGCCTCCTCTTCTCCAGACTAAACAACCCCAGTTCCCTCAGCTGCTCCTCATAAGACCTGTGCTCCAGACCCTTCACCAGCTTCGTTGCCCTTCTCTGGACACGCTCGAGTCATTCAATGTCCTTTTTGTAGTGAGGGGCCCAAAACTGAACACAGTCATCAAGGTGCGGCCTCACCAGTGCCGAGTACAGGGGTAAGATCACTTCCCTGTCCCTGCTGGCCACACTATTTCTGATACAGGCCAGGATGCCATTGGCCTTCTTGGCCACCTGCGCACACTGCTGGCTCATGTTCAGCCAGCTGTCAATCAACACCCCCAGGTCCCTCTCTGACTGGCAGCTCTCCAGCCACTCCTCCCCAAGCCTGTAGCACTGCTGGGGGTTGTTGTGGCCCAAGAGCAGCACCGGGCATTTGGCTTTATTGAAACTCCTCCAGTTGGCCTTAGCCCATCGCTCCAGCCTGTCCAGATCTCTCTGCAGAGCCTCCCTACCCTCGAACAGATCAACACTCCCACCCAACTTGGTGTCGTCTGCAAACTTACTGAGGGTGCACTCAATCCCCTCGTCTAGATCATCAAGTAAGATGTTAAACAGGAGTGGCCCCAAAACCGAGCCCTGGGGGACACCACTCATGATTGGTTGCCAACTGGATTTAACTCCATTCACCACAACTCTTTGGGCCCGGCCATCCAGCCAGTTTTTAATCCAGCGAAGTGTGTGTTCATCCAAGCCGCGAGCAGCCAGTTTCACCAGGAGAATGCTGCGGGAAGTGGTGTCAAAGGCCTTACTAAAGTCAAGGTAAACAACATCCACAGCCTTTCCCTCATCCAATAAGCAGGTTGCCCTGTTGTAGAAGGAGATCAGGTTTGTCAAGCAGGACCTGATTTTCATAAACCCATGCTGACTAGGCCTGATCATCTTGTTACTACAACCATTTTATCATTCATGTAGCAATACTAAGTACAAAGTACTACTGCAGCCTCAAAAGAAAGAAATTGATGTAATTGATGTTTTCTATTTTATTTGAAGCAGGTAATTTGAGATTTGTGAAAGGAAAAACAAATTTCACAATATAATGTCCAAAAAGAGATATCTAAAATCAGCCATGCTCACCAGCTTCCTATGTTGATTGACTGTTAATAAAAGAGAACATTTGACACCTCTTTTGGAGTTGTTCAGAAGGATACTTATAGAGATAGATAGTGCTTATAGCTAGTTAGTACTGTCTAATATTTGAGTTTAGTATCAATGGGATGCTTCTGTTGTGTTTTGTTCTTAAAAACTGTGTTAATAAAATACAGAACTTTTGATTAAATACACCTCTCAGTTTGTTAACCTTGGATTCTCTGAAATATTCTCTGCCTTCATAAGTAATTATACAACTACACCTGAATTATCAGACAAGTACAGTTAACTTAATCTTAAATCAGCAGTATCAATGCTGTATGAACTGTTTGAGAAAACTTGCTATGATTAGATGAGGCACTAACTTTGGGATGACAGCTACGTACAGATCTCAGATCCATTTGGTGCAAAATTTTTAGGGCTCTAATAGCACAACGAGTAATCACATATGTCCAGACAAACTCAGAAATATAAAACTCTTCTAAGTATATTAAGTGAATCTCCACTTCAATAATAAGACACTACTGAGCAAATATTCAGATGACTGCCACACTTCAGGTCTAGTACACCTGGATGAAGATTCATTTTCAGGGACATAGTGAAGCAAGTGCTTTTTTAGAGTTGGCATCTTCCTTCATTATAGAGGTTCTCCTTGCTGCATCTCCACATTGCAGGACCTGTTCTGAGTCTGTTCCAGTGAGTAGTCTGAGTGCACATAATGTTGAAGTGCAAAATGTTCTTACTGAGGAACTGAGCCATCCTAGTCTTCAGGTCTGAATATCTGAGACTAAACCCAGATTTTTTTCCCCTCCATGTAAAGCTTAAAATTACTACTCTTTTAAGTCCAACTAGGCGCCACCCTTAACATCACTTGCCATATAACTCTGCTTTAGTAGAGGTCATACTCTACAGTGGAATATAGAGGAACCAAAGGCACAGACACATTACTTACCACTAGAATTTAAACAAAACTGGAAATAATGATTGCTAGAAACGAAATATAAAAAATTAGTAGTTTAAAAAGCCATGACTGAATGTTACTGTGAGAGTCAATTAAATTTTGTTAACATCAACCAGACAGTTCCTTGATTTGGCTAATCTTTTACAAATTATTAATATAGATCAGTCAGATGCATCTATTATATCTATCATATCCAGCACCTTCCTCGATGCTGTTCTTTACATGATTTCTGCTGAATCTTTAATACTGTTACCCGCACTACAGAGAAAACATTTGAAACTGGAAATTTTTTATACTTTTCAGCTTCTTGAAATCATGTTTTAAATGTCTAAACCCTGATGTTCATAACTTGAAAGTATAAAATAAGTCAAATACTTAGAAAGAAGACTTAAAGAAACTCCTCTACAGTTTCCAACTAACTGTACTCATTTCCAGTTCTCCTTGTAACCCAGCCTAATTCCAGGTGCAGTCAGAACTTCACAGAACTTTTTACCCACACCTATATAATTCTGTTTTGCTGATCAGGGATATCAATTAAACTCAGACACTAGAGTGAAAAGAGCAGGTGTATTTTACTAGAAATAACTAAATAATATCACAGAATAATACAGAAAACATACAGTAAGAAAAGACAGAATAGTGCACTTAAATAGGAAAATACAGGGTAATGCATCAAATCATTACTACCTGAGAGAGAGAAAAGTGATTAAGAAAGATACATCACCACTTGCATACGTTACCATCATCCAGATCCGCAGACGCTGGGGAGCCCCGGTTACAGCGAGGATTTGGAGAGCCTGTCCCGGCAAATGGGAAATCCTACACGGTGTGTCCACCCGTAGGTGAGGCTTCCAAAGTTGCTGTGAGCGGGTCCAGCCTTATATACCCAAAAATCAGCAAGCCAGAATATCTGGCACCTTTGTTTTGAGTGGAATATCTGCTTTCACTCTCACATTAGATTCCCCCAGAGCCTGGCCAGGGCTCAAGGGAGAAGCTAAGGGAGTTTCTTTGTTTATCTAACCAGATTATGAGCAAGGTCTCACATCAGGCCTTGAGGACAGACACCTGCCTCCATGACTCCGTTATTTTATTCATATACAAAGGAAGGGAAAGACACATTCAAGATAGCTACGTCCTCCATGCATATTTCATTAGGGATTACATACTGAGTTAACAGTTTCAGTTCAGGGCCTGTTGCTCAGGCTTCAACACTTCCACCTTTTACATCAGAATAGGTGGTTTGTTATAATTTAGTATAATACTTGTTAGCATAATGGTTATCAGTTATAAAATATACAGGATTCATCTATAGGTCAACACTGGCTTGGGCCTATTGTCCAAGCCTTCGCACTTCAAATTCTACTTCCACTTTTTATATTAAGTTTTAAAACCTATTCAGTATATTACATACATTGCATATATTGTCTAGTTCTAAATATTTTCTTAAAAAAGAACTCAAAAGCCATTCCTGCCACATTGTCACACCATTACTGTCACCTCAATAGTGTTCTTGCATTCAGAAAACACAGAAAATATCTACAAACAGAAATATTTGCAATAGCATGCTTTCTTAGGCAGCTAAGGTAACATTTAATTCACACTGTAAATTCCAGATTACAAACAATATGAGCAGAACATACTAATGTCATCTAAGAAAAGCTTTATTGAGTTTGTTGCTAACCTTAGAATCTCTAAAACTTACACTTTGTGAACATCTGGAGAACTAACTAAGTAACACCACAGAAATCAATGGAAAGTCCTAGTAGCTCTTTGAATCTAAGTACTTTGAAAGTAATTAAGTAGGCCTAGAAATATAAAAATATTATAGAATGCTTTACTATACAGTAGAATTCCTCAGCATTTTGGAGGAATTGAAATGTGCCTTCTCATTTTACAGCATTTTAAAATTAAAAAAAACTCAAACCAAATATACTTCCCATGTATATTAAACAAATGACACCATATCTATCTAAAACTCATTAGTACATGTTACAATGGAACAAGTTTTGAGGGTCTGAGTTTTATGCAGTTAAAAAGATTCTATTTTAACTTGTAAAAGAATTCTCTCTGGTTAATATAAAAGGCATTTTCCAGGAATTATATATTTCAGCAGATATACAGAAGCAGTTTCATGAGGCATATTTTAATCTCAGTAGAGATTACTATAAAAATAAATGTTCAAGCTACTGTAGAAATAATTTCTAGGCTCTAAGGCCTGGGAATTGCAATGTAACTTCATGAGAAAGCTTCAAGAACTTGTCAAAGAAGAGCCCAAGAAACATTAGAATGCTATATTTATCTTCCTTCTATGAAAACAACAATAATTTGTATATGTAGATACAATCAAGCTGATATTTATATTTTATCTGTTGATTATTTCTTTATTTATTCCAAATTATCTGGACTCTGAATTTAAAAAATATATACATATTATGGATTCCAGTTCCAGAGTATCCCAGGAATTCCCAACTCATTTTATATATTTTAGTGAATGACTACGTCCAGAAAAAATAGTTGCACAGTCAGCAGTACAATAAAGACAATACTAAACCATGCTGCAAAAAATTCAGGATGGAGGGAAAAAAAAAAAAAAAAGTTGAATAAGCTACATAAAAGAGTCCCTGCACTTTGTTTTCACATTTTTGCAGATGCCTTTTCCCCCATTTGTGTTGGTCCAGTCTGTTAGAATGTCTGTCAAAAGATTCCTGGGACAACTTTTTCCTGTAATACATAAAGTTATACACACACACACTCTTGCATAGAGAACCTTAAGCAATGCTTACCTGTATTGTTTGGACATATGACCCTTATTTTCCAATAAAAATAATAATATTACTGACTAAAGTTTATTTCTTTATATATAGAAATCCTACTCCTTATATGTCAACCTACAATATTTTGACATGTTTTTATCAGACGTTCAGGAGTACAATGGCATTGGAATCAAATTTCCATTCTATTTTTCTAATTTCAATCCCTTATTTTTATAACTTTGCTTTCATTTACCTGCAATAAGCTATTGATTTTCTTTGACAGCACCCACCATGATGCAGATTACAAATATTTCAGAAATTACTCCTAAACTTTCTTATATCTTATGAATTGTCTAGTCGCTGAGTTATGTCACTATAAACTATTGATATACCTATGCTGTTGACAAAGGTGTGATCACAGCACAGGTAGATATACCCAGTACAGCTGTAATCTATATGACTACTCACAGAAGTGGAACTGAAGTTGCAAGGACATCCACTATTGAATACATAAACAGTGATTTCATTCCTATCATTAAACAAACTAGTGAGGTTAAAGCTAGCTCAGGTATGGATACATGTGCTGCAATCACAATTGTGGATTTCATTGCAGACATAGCCTGATGAGCTGCAGTTGACTAGAAAGAAACACAAAACAGGACAAGCACAAAGAAATAGTATAATTAGAGGATGGAAACCTTGCATTGGAAAATTAAAAATTAGCCAAATCAGTCCTTAGATCACTGAGCAAAAATAATAGGCGTTGATCAAAACCAAACAAAACCATTGAAGTTCATTGAACATAAAAGATTATCAAAGAATGGACATTGCTGAAAGAAGTAGCAAACTTGAGGGTCTTCATTCAGACTATTGCACCAATTAAGTTTCAGCTCACATTTTGTTTTCCTTAAAACTAGTTTGTGTGTCTTATCAGGCTTGTCTTGCTGGTTAACTTGGAACCAAACATTAACTCTCCTCTCTTGTACAGGTCAGGAGACTGTGTGGGAACTTGATCCTAATAAATCAGTTTGCCATGTCAGTGAAGAGGGGGAAATAGTTTGTGTCAGAAAAATTATTATCACTAGGAATCTTACCTCCCTTTAAGGTACTAGTTTGAATACTATTTTGATTGACTTCTTTGTATTAAGGTTGCACAGGAGAAGTGCAGTAACACTGAAGGTTATTTATGTATATCCGAAAACTTCTAGACATACACATGGAAGGTGGTGTAAGCTTGTGTCCTGGTTTTGGCTGGGATAAAGTTAATTTTTCTTAAGCTGGGAGAGGGCACAGCCAGAGCACTGAACTCAAATTAGCCAATTCTATCATGTGAGGTCATGCTCAGTATATAAAGGAGGGGAGGCCAGGAGGGAGGAGCTTCTCTCACTTCTAGGATTGCAACTCCAGGATCTTGTTTTTTTCAGAATCATTAGCTGGGAATGGGCTGGGTATCAGTCAGTGGGTGGTGAGCAATCACATTTTACATTACACGTTTGTACTTTCTGTTATTGTTTTGTTTTACTTTATTACAATTACTAAACTGTTTTTTATTTCAACATACAAGTCTCCCTTTACTCCTCTAATACTCTCCCTCATCCCCCAGGCAGGAGGAGCAAGCAGCTGTGTGGTTTGGCTGCCAGCAGAGTTCAAACCATGACAGCTTGTAAAATAAGGTAACCACAGATATGCAAACAAATGCCAGTATTTCAACATTTTCCTTTAGATATTCCTCTCTTCCTGGGCTCATAACTTTGAGACATTTTGTTGTTGGAAAGAAAAAAAAAAAAAGGAAAAAAGCAAATATTTTTCTCTGTAAAATCTCATGGCTCTCTACAGATAACTCACTGCAGTCAAACATCAATTTGTTTCATTTTCTACAACCAACTCATTTTCCATTAAAGAACTGGTTAGTATCAAAATGCAGCAATTCTTATGTCATCACCCAATATTTAGTATCTAAATTTTAATCAGTATTAGATTTTTATCCTTGTACATAATTCACACAATAAAAACAAATCATTATGAGTTGACAGATCTCTACATTGCTCTTTTTTTCTTACTGTCAGTTTCAACACATTACAATGGGAACTCCATTTTTATAGGGAACATTTAAATATTTTTATCATAATATAAATGAATTTTATAAAGCTGGTAGAAATGTGAAGATCGACCTCTAGAGATCACGTAGTTCATTGAACTAAGTCAAAATCAAGTCTAGCTACACATCTAAAATTTTAGCAGAACAATATCTCCTTTCTTTCTTTCTCCCATATATTTCAGTTCTTTTCCTGAATTCTTTTCTTGGTTGTATCCATGGGTTTTATAAATCCTGACCCAAACTTAATACATTTCATCTGAGATGCAAGAATCCTTTCCTCTTTGCAAATACTTCCCTCTTGTAAGACAAAGATAGTTTGCAACAGTTCCCTCATGTGACACTCAGCAATGATACAAACCACCATCCTCACAGTAACTTAGCACAGAAAAAGGAAGTTGGAAATTATGAGATAATTTATCAAGGTCACAAAAGTTAAGCATACATAATGGTATTAGGATCAAGTGTTATATCTCATACTTCAGTGTACCTCATAGTCTGTTGTCTGTAGCACTGACCCAAAGGGCACATTTCCTCATTGCTTTCACTATGACTATTGCTAAACCTTGATTCATAGGAAATAAAACTGATGGCCTTGAGTGTGATTAATCTAATTAGGATCCAGGTGATCCTTTGATTCAAAATCAGTTCTTTCATCCTTTCAGATGCTAGTTTACTCATCATGGCAAGCATGGACAAAGTTTCTCCATGAAGAATGATGGTCTTTATTAACTTTCTGAGAATTCAGATGCCAATGGTACTTCTATTTTGGAGTAGAATATTACTTATGAAAGAAGACAAAACAAGTTATTGTCCTGGTTCCTCTCTGTCCTTTATTCTTACAATATTCAGAGTATTTCTTTTTATTGTCACATAAGATTAAATCCTTTCTTGCAGGAAAGTTTATGTATGTGCATTTATTTGCGTTCGAGAATTTATGGCTTTTTCCAGTATTCCTGGAAGTAGTCAATAAGAGATATCCAAAGATTAATACAAAAAGAGAGCACACACTGAAATGCCATCTGATTTTGTTTATTTATTTTTTTATTTATTCTCTGCAAGTATGCAGTCTCTTGTCTGGCAGTGCTGCTTTAAATAAATAAACGTTACAGAACGGGTTGTTAGGCGTTGGAATGGGCTGCCGAGGGAGGTGGTGGAGTCCCCATCCCTGAAGGTGTTTAAGAGTCGGGTCGACTTAGTGCTGAGGAATATGGTGTAGTTGGGAACTGTTAACGTTGGGTTGATGGTTGGACTGGATGATCTACAAGGTCTTTTCCAACCTAGACAATTCTGTGATGCTGTGATTCTGTGATACTTCAGCTAACAATAAATGCTAGACTGGATCAACTGAGATAAATGGAAGACATTCATATTCATGCTTTGGTTAAAGCATTCAGCTATTTTCTCCCCTTTCTCACTGAAATTCCCTTGTAAAAGAAAAAATGTGTCTTTTGATTGCCATTGAGCCCATGAGCTAGCCATTCTTTCAGAATAGGCATATTAGAAGGGAAAGAAGAGGTGTTCCATGTACAATGTAACCAGTCATACAAAATACCATTCAAAACCTGCTGAAATAAGCAACAATTTAAATCAGATTATTGTTCTGCCTTTAGCCTCAGAAAGGTCAAAAAATATTTCTCTAATAGAGCCTAGTATAACAATTATATCATCTAATTATGAATTCTTTACAGAAAGTTTGTCCTAGCAAATAGTTTCTATTGCTGCATTGGCTCAAGCGAATAAGGCTCTACAACTATGCAGAAAAGTAGAGGCAGATGTAATTGCAGGTAAGTGGCATGGAAGGGCTCAGTTTGTTATCTGTAAACATGACATTGTATAACATTAATTTGATACCTCATTCAACAAAACATCTGTAGATGTAAAGAAGATTTGAAGCAGATGTCTTTTTCATCTCCACACTTGACAACCCATTCTAGCCCATGCCTGTTTCTCTGTTTCCAAGAGAGAAAAGAACAGGATAACAGAGTAACATTTCTGCAGGAGGATTACTTTATAGGGACAAACAAAATAAATACTCTCAGAAAATTAAACAAGTAGGAATGACAAAATTAATTAAAGCTTAAAAATTCTTATAACTAAGACGTAAAGTCTAATTGTAATTGAAGTTTTGACTGTAGCTCTGGGTGGTGCTCATGTGAGCGCTTTCTTCCAGCCAATGATATCAGAGTGAGGATGTAGTGGAAACAGATTGGTGTGGCACATCAGGCAATATGTGCTTGTGTCACTGCAGCTGAGAGTCAGCAGCAGCTCATTTTCTGAAAAAAGCTTGTGTTCAGATAATTTTGAGGAAACTATGTATCCACAATGTTTTCAACATAAAAAATGATGCCCCCTACAGAGCTGAAAATTGAACTGAACAGAAAGGGTTTTTTCTAAATTTAATAGGAGAGTGTTAAATTCAAAAGGAGATGTTCAATCAGAAAGAATACTTCTGAGATACAGTTGTACTTCTGAGATACTCCTGTAAAGTGACTATCAAAAGAGGAACACCAACCAGAATTGACACCCAAGGAGAAAGTTAATTTTGTTGTAATACAGTATGTGAACTAGGGCTATTTAATCTTTAAGAATGATAGCCTTTCTTTTTTATTTAAACCATCATAAAAGCACTAGGTTTTCACACTGAAGAATCCATAATTCATGCAGTTTCATTTCTGGACTTTCTCTCCTATTCAGAAATTTTAGTTTTATCTATGGTAAGGAGTCTGAATTATTTCTACTTGTTTACTGCCAAGGGGTTTTGTGAAGTCTCTACTTTTAACTAATTAACAACTTTCTAGGTCAAACTTTTGATTTTATCCCCAGGACAGGTTCAGGCAAACTCTTAATTAAAAACGCAATTAAATAAATTAAGCTAGTATATTTTGTTGTGGGGAGTAAACTTTAAAAATTTAATATATTCAGTATATGAGTTGTTCTAGCAAATTATCAATGACCATTTGAAACTGTTTGATCCACATGATCTCAATATTGTTAAATTAGATGGTTATCTTAGAATATATCAAATATGTTTTCAAAAATCATATGACTGTCAAAATGCAAAGGCACAGAAGAGAGAAGACAGAGGAGAGAAGAAAAAAGAAAAATAAAGTTGAAAAAGCTGCTGAAGAACCTGTAGACTAATTTTTATTTTTAGTTTATTTAGTAAGATAAATTGAAGGTATCTTATAAAACGGGTAAAACGCTGCAGTGACTTACCAAGTGCGGCGACAGGTGCACAGCCTGGCCCCTCACAGCAGCGATCTGACTGCACCAGAAAACCCTGCCACGTTGACCCAGAAACCAAGAACGGGGCATGAGAGAGCATGCATCCGCCTATATACCAAGCATGATGTCACATGATATGGAATACTTCAATGATCAATCCGGACTGGCCCTCTAGCTGTGCTCCTTCTCAGCCCAAGGAAAGTTAACTCCATCCTGGCAGAAACCAGGACACATATAAATAGGAAATAAGAAGTTAAATCAAAGATACCAATTAAATTCGGACACCAGAGTGAAAAGAGTAGGCATATTTTACTGGAAATAACTAAATAATATCACAGAATAATACAGAAAACATACAGTAAGAAAAGACAGAATAGTGCACTTAAACAAATAGAAAAATACAGGGTAATGCATCAAATCATTACTACAAGAGAGAGAGAATAGTAATTAAGAAAAATACATCACCACTTGCATACGTTACCATCATCCAGATCCACAGCCGCTGGGGAGCCCTGGTTACAGAGAGGATTTGGAGAACCTTTCCCGGCAAGTGGGAAATCCTACACGGTGCGTCCACCCATAGGTGAGGCATCCAAAGTCGCTGTGAGCTGGTCCAGCCTTATATACCCAAAAATCAGCAAGCCAGAATAGCTGGCATCTTTGTTTTAAGCAATATTTATCTGGTTTCACTCTCACATTAGATTCCCCCAGAGCCTGGCCAGGGCTCAAGGGAGAAGCTAAGGGAGTTTCCCTGCTTATCTAATTGGATTATGCACAAGGTCTCACATCAGGCCACAGTGCCAGACAACTGTCTCCATGACCCCGTTATCTTATCCACACACAAAGAAAGATAAAGATACATTCAAGATAGCTACATCTTCCATACATATTTCACTAATGATTACATACTGAGTTAGCAGCTTCGGCTCAGGGCCTGTTGTTCATGCTTCAATACTTCCACTTTTTACATCAGAATAGGTGGTTTGTTATAATACCTATTATAATAGTATATACTATATAATAGTATAATACCTATTAGCACAATGGTTATCAGTTATAAAATATACAGGATTCATCTATAGGTCAACTCTGACTTGGACCTGTTGTCCTTAGCACTTCAATTAGTTGTGATCTGGCTTTGCAAATTTGAAGAATCTGTTGTTCTATATCAAGTTAGCAATCACAAATAAAAATGTTAGAATCATCTTTAAGTATGTTTTATTATATCAGGAGGGGCTTAGCTTATCTGTACAGAGAACAGCTACTTGGTGATAGTGTAGCATATATTATAATGGAATAAACCATGTTTTAATTGATGACAACCATTCTTTTCTACTGTTGTAGTTACATTCTTCTACTACTCGTTTCAAGACTGGTTGACACAATCCTGAATATGCCTTTCTCGTCTCACCATTATTGAAAGTATCACAAACAAGCAACATAAGCTTTTTGCTAACTAAGCATATTTGCAGACCATGGCAAATTGCCCAATTTATTAAAATATCTGACATATTAAGTTAGTCATTTTGAGAACTTTTCAAGGGATGTGGTTACAAGCAGATTTAGACCTGGTCAGTTGCGATTACTTGCACCAGTCCTCTGGTCCTGGAGAGAATCAAATAAGACACTAGTCTAAACAAGTATCAGCACAGGTGATGATCAACACATCCAATATGCAGATGGAAAAACATTATGTTCAGGACATTCACAAGTAAGAGTGACTTAACAATTCATTTAACAAGTTCATCTTTTTTTTCTAGTACTTTCTGTGCTGTGTTGGACCAAACAACTCAGAGCATCCTCATTAGTTTTCAGAAAGCACAAAGAAGATCAAGAAAAATCACACTAAATTTAAATCAAATAGCAAATTATCCATTAATAAAAATGATAGTTTTAACAGTAGGAACACTTGACACAGGTGGGCAAGAAGGCTATGAGGGGAGATGCTCTGCTATGCCTCTTACTTCCAATAAGGAAGAGTTGGTCAGGGATGTGAAAGTCAGGGCAGTTTTGGCTACAGCAACCACAAGATGTTGGAGTTTGTGATACCAAAAAAAGGGAAGAAGGCAAATAGTAGGATCACAACTCTGGATTTCAGGTGAGAAGACTTTGACTTCTTCATGGACTTGTTTGTAAGAGTCTCATGGGATATGGGCCTGGAGAGAAGAGGCATTGAGAGCTCATGGATTTTCAAGGATTACCTTCTCCAAGTTCAGGAACTGTCCATCCCAATTTGCTGGACGCCTGTATGGATGAGGAAGGAGCTCCTGACAAAACTCAAACATAAAAAGGAAGTATACCAAAGATAGAAGTAGGAACAGGTTGCCCAGGAATAATACAGATAAACTGTCTGAGCACTCAGGGACAGATTTAGGAAAGCCAAATCCTGCCTGAGGTTGAATCTGGTGAGTAACATTAAGGGCAACCAGAAAGGGTTTCACAAGTACATCATCAAAAAGGGAAGACTAGGGAAAATGTGAACTTGCTGCTGAGTGGGGCAGGGTGACAAAGGAAATGGAAAAGACCAAAGTACTTAATGCCTCCTTTGCCTCAGTCTTTACTTGTAAAATTTAGCTTCAAGAATCCCAGGCCCCTGAGACCCTAGGAAAAATCTGGAGCAAGGAAGACCCTCAGTGGAGAAGGATCAGAATACAGAACATTTGAACAAATTGGATTTACGCAAGTCCATGGAACATGATAAGATACACCTGGAAGTGCTGAGGTAACTGGCCAAGGTCATTGTGAGGCTACTGTCAATCATCTTAGAAACTATGGTGATTGGGGTAGATGCCTAAGGACTTGAAGACAGCAAATATCACTCCTATCTTTAGGAAGCACAAGAAGAAAGATCTTGACATGCTGGAGAAATAGATAGAGATGAACCTCACGAAGTTCAACAAAGGGAAATGCCACGTATTGCACATGGGAGACAAATAATCTCAGGCACAAATACAGGCTGGGGGATTAGCAGAAAAAAGGCAGCTTGGCAGAGAAGGGCATGGAGTTCTTCACAGACATCAAGCTGACCATGAGATAGCAATATACCTTTGGGTCATAAAAGGCCAGGAGCCTCCTGGAGTGCATTAAGAAATACATCAACAGGAGTTCAATGATGGTGGTCCTTCCCCTCTGCTCAGGGTTGGTGAAACATATCCAGAGTGCTGGGCCCAGTCTGAGGTTTTCAAGTGCCAGAGACATGGTTATAGTGTAGTAAGTCCATCAGAGAGCCATAAGTAAAGGCTTGGACCATGTGACATATAAGAAGAGGTTGAGAGATTTGGGACTGTTCAGCCTGCAAAAGTGAAAGCTTATGGGGCAAATATTATATACACACTTGATGGGGAAGGAAGGCAGGGTTACGAAGACAGGGGTAGACCTTCTCAGTGTTGCTCAGTGCCAGGAAAAGAGGCTATGGGCACAAATTGAAATGCAGGTAATTCCATTTAAGCATAGCTTCTTTATGGTGAGGGTAGTCAAACACTGGGGCAGGCTACCCAGAAGGCTGTGGAGTCTCTATCCTTGGAGACATGCAGAACCCAATCAGACACAGCCCTGAGCAACTAGCAAGAGGGTTGGGCAAGATGATCTCCAGAGATGCCTTCCAACCTCAGCCATTCTGTGGATGCCTAGCTGCCCGTATCAGGAATTGGTTAGCACTAAGTGATTCTTTATACAAAGTATCCCTCAGTGGATGAATTTCGGTGTAGTTCTTGCTTGTTAAATTTGATGTAATATAAATTCTTTCCTCTGGTATGAATGCAAGTTTAGAATTATCTTAAAGCTATGGGACAATGCTGTTATATACTGTCTTCAGCAATGGACACCTACTTTTAAAGTGTATATTTTCATATCATAAGAGAGAGAAAAATGTTTACAGATGGAGATATTAATAAAATGTTGATTAACATTAACTTGTTAACATAAATTGCAGTTTGCCCTTTCTGAGTCTTGATTTTAATGAATGAATCTTTACATTTTTTAAATCCATTTAGATTATATATTTTGCGTACCTGAGACTTGTTCTTCATGGAACCTTATGACTTAAAATAAAACAAAAGTCTAGAACAAAAAAATTAAATTGACGTTTCCAAGCCCTGTCACAGTCTTACTGCATTGTGCCACCTGCTGGCAAATACAATAATTTTGGACAGTTTCTGTTTTATTTCGAGTTCTTACAGTGATTATAACAATGAGGAAAAGAAACAGGAAAGAAGAAGGGTGAACAAGCTATATTCTGACCTTTAAAACAGTGCTAATTTTCCTTTTAATATGTATTGTGTTAGAAAAAGAATACAGATAATCTTATTTTTCCTAGTTTATTGCTCTCTTCCCCTCCCCTCAATGTTTTTAATGGTAGATGGAAGGAAATACTCCTTTCTTGTTATAATTGCACAGATTATTGAAAAACTGAAATTTCCACAAAGTATTATTTCTGCTGAATAGCCGTAAAAAAACTATAAAAATGTTGGTGGGTATTCAGTGACTTTTATGGCATATAGCTGCATCTTTACAGAGAGCTTTATTGCATTTGAAGCTACTAAAGAATGCCATTCCTATGCAACATTACTCCCTATCTTGTCTGTGTCACTAATGTCATACATGGATTAATTTCTAGTTCTTCTAAAGACCTTTCCACATCCCTTTTGGGATAAACTAAAGTAGAGATACAATCACTCTCTATTTGTTTTTCCTTCATGTGTGCACATATTTTAGGCTGTATTATAGCCTTTACCCATGTTAAATACCAACAAGCAAGAGCCTAGTCACAGTATTTCATCACTGAAAGATCTTCCAAATTCATGATATCTAAATAGTTAAAATATACAGCTAAATTCACAGGCCATAATTTCAGAAAAATTCTTAACATAGCTTAATTTGGAAAGTGTATGAAATAGCCCCAGACTACATTTCCATCATGCAGATACGTGCAAAAAAACTCTTTTCTCTTCAGTTCTTGTTCATATCCACATCATCATATTCCCAAGAAGACTCTCCAACTACAAGAACCTTTGGCTTCTCTTGAATTTTTCTGAGGGACATAATCCATAGCCACCTAAACAACAGGATTACTGAGGATGGTGTCATCCAATAGATAACAGAAAGCAACATGCAAAACACACCTAAAATGTAATCACTTCTCAAAGCATAATGTTTACATTCTGCTTCAGGAACTCATAATCACTCTTGCTGGTGTAGAAAATAGTCAGTGCTTTACTTGCTGAAGTCTGTGTATCTTTTTCTTGGGTATTAAGCTCTTCCCATGTATGTACCTGGGTACTAAGTTTGCAATATAATGTCACAAAGGAGAAAAGGGGGTAGAGGCAAAGAGACACTTAAAAACACCCATTCCAGTACTGCCTCTTTTTTAGAGTGTTTTTCAAGATTTTGCTTTTAAATGCCTATGGTTTATTTTTTATGGTAAAAGGTCTTTATTCTCAGCTAGCAAGAGCAAAATTTAAAATAAAATCTGTTCATAATATCCAGATTAAACTGCAAGATATTTCTTAAGTAATTTCCTTCTTCTGCATTTCAACACGTATCTTGTAAGGTAAATGAGTAAAAAACCTGCACATTTTTCTTGAAATGTAAGGGTGACACATCTCACATTCCAAGCTATCTGTCTTACTGGGTAATCAAATATAGGAGATGGTTACTCAGAGGCTGTGGAATCTCCATCTTTGAAAAATACTCAGAACTGGACTGGACAGGGCCCTGTGTAGTCTTTGACTCTCTGAGCAGGAGGTTGGACTAGGTGACCTCTGGAGGTTCCTTCCAAACAAAATTATTCCCTGATTCCATATACTGAGTTAATTATATATATTAAAATTATATTCAGTATTTTCAGGCCCAAGGACATTCATTACTTATCAAATGTTAATGATACAAAGAACATAGGTGACATTTTTCCAGAAAAAGAAATCACATACTTAAAATATTGCCATTATATCTGACATTTACTCTGAAGCTCAAGGTGCCAAACGCACAGTGATGAGCTTTCCAGGTATTTTACTTGACAGAGGATATGTCTCAACTCAATGGTTATGATCAAATTATTCCCTGATGTTCAGAAAACCAGGTTAAAAAGTTTATAGCAAAATCATTACATTTACATGTCAGAATCTACACCACCTTCTGAAGAGAAGGGGTAAATCAGTCTGACAGAAAATTACATGCAGGAACCCTTATTAAAATGAAGTCTTTTCACCCAAAGACCTCTGGAAGGTTAGCAAAAGTAGCCCGTTCCTCCATCTTCCATGATGTAGTTTGGCTTTTCTAATTAATGTTAACAGGTTTGCTTACACATGCTAATACCATCAAGTGTTCTCCTTATTAAAACTGTTCTAGATAAAACACCCCCTCCCTGTTTCTATTTATCCTCCCCCTGTAAAGTGACCAGAATGACAGCAACACTACTATATTGTAAGGAAAGCACCTTCAGAGCATGTAGCAAAAGCCCCCAAATCACGTATTGAAATGGCTGACTTGGTAAACTTTATGTTCCAGACTTCAAATATTCAGTTTTTATTGCCAGGTTTCTAATGATTTTTTTCATTTGTGTTTAAATCCTCAGACCCATGCTGTACCAGCAGTCCTCAGAACCAGCTGTTACAGCAATATGTATTTGAGCAGGGATGATTAGAAATGAAATGAAAATACATTACTTTCCTGTGAAAATTCTAAAGATTTAAGAAATTATTTCAGTCTTTAGGTGGAAGCAAATATTTGATTCAAAGTTTCTCATTTTGAAAACAAAGATATAACCACACAAAACCATAAAATAAATAATAACTAACCACCACTGCACTTGTTTAGAACATTTGAAATTAAAATTACTCCCAAACCATACCATCAGTATGAACCTTGCCTTCTGATATGCAAAAGCTTTCCTAAAGATTAGACCTCAACTGTCTTTCAAAGCCCTTTTTGCTGTCAGAGTGATTCTAAGTAAAATCATTACCACTGGAATGAAAAACAGGTCTTTCACATCTCCTGAAGACAGCATGCCGTAAAAAAAAATCTTCCACCTCATTCTCTACTGTCCTATAGTATGTGTGTGTGGTGGGTTGGTTGGCTTTTAAATGCTGTGTATGTGGAAGCAGAGGTCTCTGCTTTCTTAGGGGTATCTGGCCAGGGACCTTTTCAATGCAAAAGGGAAAATAGGTGAAGGAAGAAGCCATAAACAAGAACATACAGAAACATAAACTTGACCAAAAAATGATAAGGGAGGCAGTGGGAAGAACCAAAACTGGTCATTCATGTTCATTAGTAAGGGTACTGGAACATGGGAATGTTCATTTCAGTAGGATTACCTTTGTCAAAGGGGATGGCAAGGAAAGGGGAGAAGCTGTGAACAAAATACAGAGACACAAAGCTGACAGGCAAATGTAATGGTGACAAAGACAAGAAGCAAACCTGATTAGTGACACTGACTGATGGGCTACTAAAGAACTGCAGGCAAAGCAGGACTCTGCAGCTACAGAGATGTAAACCTGAGGGTCCAGGATGTTGGGGATCCAGTGGGACTGTGCAAACTGATGAAGGAATGTGCAGGAGAAGGGGACTGGGGAGGAACAAAGGAGAGGTAGGCAAAAACAGGTATAAAAGGGGCTGGGCAAGTATAAAATGGGTCAGTCAGCATGCTTATCCAACGGAGACCTGCACCTGATCACTGCAGTGCCTCCTATTTTCTTATTGAATCCTTTTTCAACTGTGTCTTTGCATAATCTCACTCTCTGTCCTGTGTCTGTGTGTGCTGCCAGAATTAAGTGACAGCTGGTTGGGGACTGACATGAGTGGATTTGCTGTCAACAACTGGAGTTAGACTGGGCATGTAAGTGTGCCTGGCACCTACTGGAGAGTGACATCTCGACCCCAACCATTGGGGTGGGAACAGTGTGTGTCCCAGAAACTAAGTCCCTCTGGGGGACCAGGGTACGTGAGGAAAGTGAGAGTCTCAGTGCCAGTGGCTGGATCAGGGCCCTGGGTCACAATCCATATGCCTGGATATCTCTCCATTTTGTTGTGAGTGTGAGTTTTGTGGTGGTGTACACTCAGTAATTTAGGGCATAACTGTTAAGGACTAACAGTTCTAAGCATATAGTGAGAACTATATTCCTATGCAGGAATGAACCATTAGCATTAAGTTTGTTCTTAAAGACCATTAATTGAAGAAAGCTTTGTTTTAAAGTCTAAAAGTGGACAGATTTATCAGTCTTCTAAACACTCCTATTATGAATGATCTCTGATTCCCTAACATATATATACATACATGCATACACACAAATATGTGTATGTATATACATACAACACACACTCAGTTGCAACATTTCAACTACTGTCCTTATTGGAAAGGGGAAAAAAATGGAACAAAGATTGGATTTGATTCACTCAGTTTGGTAGATACAAGTTTTTCTTCCCTTCTTAACCAACCAGCTAAAATATCAACCAAACAGATTAAAAGCAGTACAGAGTGAAACCTATGCCAACGATTACAGTCATTAATCTTCTAGAGTTAATTTGGCCTTCTTCCTGATCTACTGATGTAGAGCCCAGAATTTACTGTCACTGTACTTGCATCTTTCATCTTTGTATTGACAATACAGATATTTATTCTGCACCACCTCTACAGACTGAAGCAATGCTGCTATAAGTACATTGTTGAACTGTGTGCTAAAAAATGCTTGTCTTCTCCACGCCTTTTTAAAATTCCATTAACTGAAAAGACCTTTCTCTACTGGCTGATACAAAGTATCTCATTATCACCAACCTTTTTCTTCCTAAACAGGCTAACTGCAAGGATTATATATTCCAGGATTTTGGATGTGTTCTAATTGTCCTGGATGCAAGAGCTATTCAAACTCTAAAATTTAATTTGCAAAAAGAACCCCACAGTCGTGCTTGAAGGGATTCAATGTAAACCTTCTCCTGAAGGTTCACTCTGAGGTTCAACTGCAGGTTACATACACAATTTTGTTTTGTTAGTTTAAATTTAACCACCATTCTGTTGCTGGCTTGCTCTGATGGCTGTAAAGAAAAGATTAGTGGTGCTCAGAAATGCATACAACTTTGCAAAAATAAATGCATGCTTTGAATGAGCTGTTTGCATTAGTGGTTGAAGACAGCACAGTACATAGGAACACCACAAAAAAGGTAGCCATTAATAATTCTCTGTACTTCTCCTGTTTCCTGGTAAATGAATGAGCAGAAATGAAAAATTATATTCAGTGAAATTGTAAACCTATAGTAAGGGACAATGTGAAATTGTACTATTCCCAGGAATTGCTTCAGGATATATTCTGAATCAAATCAGTTCAATGTTTCAAGGAGAGCAAATCAGTTTAATCACTGTACTACCCAGGGAAAGAATGTAGCATATGTTATCCCAGATTTTCTCGGCTGTGAATACAAAATAGGGATATAGCTAAACCTGACACTCTCTTCAGACCCTATAACAGAAAAAAAAAAAAAAATCTGCTACTCTGAAATACAAACATTAAAATATTTATTTTTATTTTAAGATAAAGGATGTTTTTCTTCTTCAAATATATTTTACCTGTATTTTTCTAAATTTCTCTGCAGACGTTCACCGTAACTCTCCTTATTACTTACTACTGTCTACTAAAATACTGAGTTGTGAAATACCCATTTCTTCTACCTAAGGCTATTTTCATTCTTCCTTTTCTGTTCTGCATCTAACTTAGTGTGGATAACAGTGTCAGACTGAGATTGCTCTTTTGCCCTACTGGTCAGTATACTTATTAAATTTAAAAAAACAATCCTGTACCAGCTGTGAATACCTGCTGTGCCTATAATAGCATGTTTTAACTGAGCTGTATAATCCTTCTCTAATAAGCATGATAGAAAGAGGAGAGATGCTAATAAAGTAAAAAACATGGAGCTTACACAACTGATTAAAATATTCTCTGATTATAACCCAACACTAGACATAATTAAAACTCAGTATTGGAAAATATCCTAAAATCAATATTGATATGACTTTCAGCATATTTGCTCTGGACACAGATCAATAGTAAACACCAAATTCACAATCACTTTAAGCCCATTTCATTACTTGCTGCAGGATTCATTGCAACCACATTCTCAGTTCACAGATGGGCTCTGTGGCTTTTCTTTCCCAGTTGGACACAAGTTCAGCCTATCTATGAGCCTTTCTGTATCAGTGTATTGAGCGGTTGATAGATATTTTGGAGGCTGGTGGAGACTAAGGAGTCTGTACTAGCAGCCTTACAGCTGGTTTTGAAACAACTGAAGCAGCACTAGCTCTGAAGCGCTTTCTCGCAGTACCTGAATGCACATAAGGCCTGAGAGAGATTATATCCGGTACTAAACTCTGGCAATGAGACAGCATTTCATTAGATTCAACAACGAATATTTAAACGCTGTTTGCTGCTGTAAGGTACAGCTGACCTAAACTGGAGATAAAATTTTGCACTAAAGCCAAGTGCCTGATCAAGCAGGAGAAGAAAGTAGATGGACACTGGGATGTCACCCAATTGCTAGCACAGCTGAGATTATTACTGCTCTTTTCAACAGCAGATGCATTCACTCTCCAGAGTAGCAATACCTCAGAGGTGCAGTGATCCCCAGATGGAGTGAAGATAAGATCCTGGTTTCTCTTGTATAAATCTCATTAGGAAGGCCATTTTGCCACACTATTTATCATCCTGATGGGAATGACTTTTCTGTCTGCTCTGGGTAAGAATAAAATCAGGACATGCAGCCAGAGGGGGAAAAATATATACGATAGTAACTTTCCACTTGCTTTCCTGTATCACAGTATTTGGAGAAACACTGCTAAACTCTTTGTTTTCATTTTTAGAGCATTCAACTAGCATTACCCAACTAACTTAAATGCCACCCTCTTAAAGGGCTTCTTACTAAGTGGACAATAGGGCTTACCTTCTGTGTGCTAGCGTCTCTCCCCCAGTGAAAGCTCCATGAAAAACAGAGTTGATTGCAACCTTTTAAATCTAACCCAACTAACGATAAAACATATATGGGGGGCACATTTTCTTGATCTTAGATCAACTACCATAAAATGACTATAAATATGTACATAAAAGGTAAACAGAAATCTACATGTTGCATTTGAATACACTAACTTCTGTTTGACTTGAAGGGAGAGTTTTTTCACAGCCCTCAAGAAAGGGAAAGGGTACAGTAGCAGTTACTGGAACAACAATACAAATGTCTCCTACTTCCTAATCCCAATCTATTTCTCAAAATCTCTGATGCTCTTCCTGTAATTTCATATAAAACTCACATATGAGTAGTATGCTACACACAGTATAAATCTTTAGAAGTAATATTCAAAAAGAGATAAAATTACACCAATCTGTGTCTGGACATTTTAAACATTGAAAAAAAAAAATCTTAAATTTGTCTTGTAGAGAAGTGGATGAAATCCAATGTGTATGCCTAAAATAAACAAGTGGAATGTAGATTGTTTCTTTTCTTATATGTTCAGTTTGTTCATCCTCTACTGATGCACCCCAATCTCTCAGACAGAATACAAAGCTAGAAAACCCTGTCTATGAGCCAGTATGACATTTTCGACACCATACATATTTGTGATACCTGTGTTAAACTGAATATAAATTTTAAATAATCCTAAATAAATTCATTCCAACTGTACTGGAACTTCATCATATAGAGTTTCTTTTTAAATAGATGCTGCTATAAATTAATGCAACTGATGCAAAGCAGTTATAAGGAACTACACAATGGATAATAATTTACCACAGGAAACCAGACCTACTCTGAAACATTCATTATTGGCTACATTTAAAAAGTATGAAAACAAAAACGAATGGAAAAAACACAAGAAAAACAGGTCTCCGTAACAAACCAGGAATAATGTGCATTTACACCTGACAAAAAGAACACCAAATATTCCACTTCTGGATCAAGATTTCAATATTTGCAATTTCTACACACAGTCACAGAATAGATATGAAATATATAACTAGCAGAAATTAAAAAAATGAACCGAGAAGAGCACCTTAAATTAAGAAAGCCTAACTATGCATAATTTTTTAAACTTTTGTATAAAAAAAAATTAGAGAAACTGTCTCTTGATTATTAATTTTCTTTAGATCACTTGGATTCTTTTTCCTCTTATTTCATGGTATAAACTTTTCATGACTTTCAGGTAAATTTTTCATCTTCAGCTTGAGATAAAGCATGCCCAAATGCTTAACACAACAATATAAGATCAACGTTTAAATTGTTATGTTCTCAGATAGACTGAAATGATTTTATTGAAGTACAATAATTTTCAGATTCCAGTTCTTCCCTCTCACATGCTACCTCAAAAATTAACTGGGTTTATGTTGTATTTTCACAATCCTGTAACCACTGCGCATCGGTGCTGCTCACAG
The DNA here is from genome assembly GCF_047716275.1 of Strix uralensis. Lineage (NCBI taxonomy): Eukaryota > Metazoa > Chordata > Aves > Strigiformes > Strigidae > Strix > Strix uralensis. The sequence continues at coordinate 74,413,416 of NC_134012.1, forward strand.
AACAGGACTGGCAGTCTTGAGGGTTAGTCACACTGTACTGCTGCATACTTGTTGTGGTTTGAACTCAGCCAGTAGCCAATCACCACATGGCCAGTCGTTCACTTTTCCCCTGCCACTCCCCGGTGAAACTGGGGAGAGAAAAAAAAAAAAAAAAAAAAGAAATTTGTAGGTTGAATTAAAAAAGAATTAGTAATAGTAACAAAACAACAGTAACAATAGTAAGTCCAAAATGGATAAAATGCAGCAGTAGCTCACCAAGCGGCGACCGGTACATAGCCCATCCACCCAGCAGTGATCACAACCACACCAGAAATCCCACCGTGCCAACCCAGAAACCGAAACTAAAAAATACACGTGAGAGAACACGTGTCCGCCTATACATTGAGCAAGACATCACATGATATGGAATACTCCTATGACCCATTCAGGCCCGGACCTCTAACTGTGATCCCTCTCAGCCCAAGGAAAGTTAACACTATGTTGGCCGAATCCAGGACAATACTCTACCTTCAGAGATCCTAAACTTGTTTCAGAGAAACAGTGAAGTGACATTTGATCATAGTGGTCCAACAGCTTTTAACTCATCTTTGAAACTAAAAGCTGTCAGAATGCAAGAACTGATGAACTGCTTTCTCTGCTGGACAGCCAGGTGAAAGTACCCTGAAAAGGTTTTCTAGCCAATTCTAGCCAATCTAGCTTTACAAGTTGCTACTGCATGATTTTTTTTATATTTCTTTATGGTATTTATATCTGATCCTTATACAGAATGTTTTATCACAATCTAGGCATAAGAAACAGTCTAGGCGTAAGTATTAGGTACACAAACACTCAGGATGTCACCAATTCATCTAAGTGTCATGTGGACTTGAGCCAATTTCATCAATATCAAACACTCATGTAAACTAAATGCTGATAAATTGTGAGGTTGTTTTTGAGTTAAAGTTTGGTGATAAATTGTTAAATAAATCCCGACATACTTCTGTCTCATGATAGACATGTCCTCTATGCTTTAATAAATTTTTCTCTTCCAATATCAACAATCATGCTTCATTAAAATCCCATCTCTTGATTGATCAGTTTATAAATGCCTTGGGTTTAAATTTCTCAATTTCCAAGTTCTAATTTATATCAAATTTGATAACCTATAATTATAGACCAATTTTTCAAAATTGGCCTAAATAATGAAATAGTGCTTTGTGTACTAGGAAGACCATTTTCATTCTTTTTGTCTGCTACCTTGTTATTGAAAAAGTATGTTATATCTGGATAAAATTGCATTCCACACATTCCATATGGGAGTGTCAGAATGAAATAAATTAAAAGAAAAAAAAAAAAAAGGAAAAGTTTCCAGTATATTCTTTCAAGTACAACTAGTGAAATATATGGCCTGTCGGTGGTAAAACCCAGTCTTTCAGATGATATGTCAGGGGGTTTAGTTTTTTAAAAAAAGCATCATCAGTAAAAATGGTGAGCCAATACAGTGATAAGAGTCTCTGATAAGTCAGGCAAGAACTCATAGTAGACTCAATGGCATTTTTCTCTTGGTCTGCGTTCTGAGGTGTATGCTCCAGACAAGTGCTTCATAAAACCAGTGTCTAATAAAAATCCCTAAATATGAAATACACAGAGCAAAGTAGTACATTTTTCTTTCATGTGGAGGATGACTTTTCTCCATGGAATTTGTCATGTTTATGCAATGAGGCTTCTTTTTACAATGTTTAATTTCCTACCAAACAGGAAAGGACTTTGAAAAAAGTGGATATTTTATTAAATATTTTTTCTATTGAAATATGAGTTGCTTTGTGAATCATGGGAAAAAAAAAATAGAACACATCTAAGTCTACTTCAACTTCTTTAGCCATGGAAGAAAGGAATGACAAATAAATTCTTTCTACATGTAACAGTCATCTTCAGATTTTTCTTTTTAAAACAATTCCATTTTTTCCAGTGACTTTTTTTTTTTTTTTGCATTTTAAATTCAGGATAACTATGACTTCCCAAGAATGACTAAATTAAGTCCTCAGCTGGCAGTTACTAATATAAAACCAGATGTTGCTTACATATGTCTAGAAGAAAATCATGTTGTGATTTAAATCCAAATATGTAATTCAGGAGAGTGTTCGGATTTGGTGGGTCTGATTGACTGAGTCAAGCCAATCCTTGGATCTTTTCTTTGTCCAGTGTGAGCTTGTTACACAGTCATCATGGGTGTTTTACATTGAACATTCTCAGTGGTAGCCATAGGCAGATACAAAAGAGAAGGAATATATACTTCTCTATTCTACAAGCAGTATTGCTTTTCCCTGCAGAAAATGGAACTTTTCCAGACATGTCTGAAGGACTAGGCTTAGTTACTGTGGTAAGTTAAGTTACCATTAAAAAAAAAAAAAAAAAAAGAAAGAAATATATATCTATATGATGCAAGGGAAAAAGGAAAGCAAGCTTCTTTGGTATATATAGTACCCCATCCAATGTCTGGATAATTTATTTTTGTTTTCGTTATATGATTTACAAAACAAATTTTACTTGTATAGTCTTATCTCAAATTGTTTCATCCAGTCTCAACCATTTTATCAATTTAACAAAGCTAACTATTGTGCACTAATAATTTGTAATTAATTTCTTAAGTTTACTTTTGAGAAAGGCTTGTTCCTGCACAACACTTGAGCAACCACTCTCAAGTGCCAGAAGCAAATCTGTGGTTTAAATTTATCTTACATTAGTTACAAATGAATAAGTGGGAGGATCCAAACATATTCCTATTTAGTAAGTTGGAATTCCACAGGGCTTTGTGTGCACAGGATAATTTTTTGGTATATTTTATCACTCTATTATACAAGAAATGTGTCTGTTCTTTCTTAAAGGACCAATGGTTTTAGAGGACTTCTGCCTGCTATGACATTTCACATACTTCTTTCCTACCTCTCAGTATCATTTTCCTTGGAAATATTACATAAGACTATTCAGGCTGGTTCCAGAGAAACAACAAATGCAGCCCTGTCCAAAAAAGAAAGAAAAAACAAGTAAAAAATATCTGTCACAGTGTAGAGCATTTGATTAATAAAAGTAGGATAAGTCCCTATAGCATGTCAAAAATAGAAGACACCATCCATAATCAACTCTGAATCAGAGTAGCTTTCAGAGTAGCTTTTAGAGATAGAAACAGAATTTTTTCTGTGCCTATTTTCCTTAAAAGAAAAAAATAAAAGCACTGAATTTCTAACACCCTTTGGAAAGATTTTCAACTAACCTTAACAATTTTTAGCTCAGGCCAACAAATCTGTCCATCCTTCAGCATTACGAAGTTTTCTCCTGTTATACTGGTTGAGCAGTTCTCCATTTTGACTTGCCTTATGTCTAAATGTATCACTTTCAAGAGCATAACATACAATGTACACAGAAAAAAACAGTTGTAGGTAAGGTTAAGAAACAGGAAGAGCTTGTGTGTTTCTCCATTTTTCACAGAAGCAAGGATTTCATTTTAGAGTTGCTCTCAGTAGCACCACAGATTTTGTGGCGTATTTCAATTTATCATTGCATCTGCATCCCATTACATGTAAAGCTACTAGAAAAAATTACCTTCATGGCTCATTGGTTACTGTTTGCACTACAGTTGCATATGCAATAGGAACAGGAAAAAGTTTGCCTTACTAACTTCTCTCACATTTCTTGAAGAATTTTGTTGTGTTAAGAAAATAATGTGCTTTTATTTCTGGCTAAAGAGGGCTATTATAAATTCACATGCTACTTTTTACTGGGGTTTTTTGAAGTCTTTCAAAGAAATTTAATCTGCATTACTATTTTGAATGTGAAAATTCTGCAATTCTAACCCAGAAGTGTTTTCTCTTCCCCTTCCTCCCCCTCTCCCTCTTCTACTGACAGAACAGTAGAAATTATAAACTTATCTTTAATCATTGTCTATAAGAGTTAACTATTTCTATTTACAGATGAGTAAGTGTAAAAAGAAGTCTGCTTCTGTTTACCTGGACTTTAGTGTTTTGCGCATATGTTCAAGGGTCACCAGACTTGTAGAAGACAAGCAAAAGTAGTCTCCTGACAAAGAACATGTATATGGAATTAACTCCTCTTTGTAAAACTACTGGTTTTGGAGTTTATAGTTTAGTTTCATCCAACTAGAATCCATTTCACACACCCAGAGACAGCTTTGTACGTTGAGTCAAAAGGGAAGACAGAGGCTTCTTCACAACCACTTTTTAAAAGTGTAAGTCACATTACAAAAACACGTGATGGGTTTGAAGTTGCATGAAATTTTGAAATAAACTCAAACAATTCTTTTTTAGTTCACATTTACTTTTTTGCTTTAACAATTCACTCAAAGTCTCTTTCATAAGTTTTTGCCACAATACTAAGGGAGTGGCAACTCTATTTTTAATAAAAATTAGGTCCTTATATAAATGTAGGTTTTTGTGCACCTGAAAGAAAGAAATCAAGAACTGTATAATACAGCAATAAAATTGCAGGATCTAGAACTGCTAGAATTGCTTGAGTTTGTTAGGAGTCTTTGCAGATCCAGAACCTTAAGTCTGCCTTTACTTGTTCTGACCATCCTTCTGAAGTAATCCAAGTCAGCTACACACTACAAACTGCATACAAGAGGACCACTTTCTATTTAATAGCCAAAGTGAAGAAACTGCTCAGTATCTGAAAATTTTATTGTTACCAATTAAGCAAATGTACTTAAAAGAATACAGTGATAAGAGTCTCTGATAAGTCAGGCAAGAACTCATAGTAGACTCAATGGCATTTTTCTCTTGGTTTGCGTTCTAAACCAGCACTTTATTTTTAGAAAATCGTTTACATATCTGATGCTTACTTCAGTGTAAGCATCAAAACAGTCAGATTAGACAGAAGGGTTAAATGAAAAAACGCAAAGGCCCATGCTTAGAGGAACCCATGAAGAAAGTAATATTTCTCAGGCATAGAACATCCAACTTTGAAATCCAGAATAAATATGTTCAAAATCCATCTGTTGCTGCACTAAATATACAGTACCATAGTAAAGTTGCTCTCTCCATGACTTTTTCTGCAAGATAAAACACTTATTTCAGTACCTCCCTTCTTCTTAGTAACTCACTAGTTAAACATGACTTTGTAAGGGACTGTGTCAGCTGTTTTGTCTCAGCATTGCTGTTGCACCATTACCACCTTCTGAGCTGCAGGGTGGTGTAAGACTGTTGGACCACATCAACTGCCTGTTTCAGCACTGCACCACTTCCTAAACTAGGCCTCAACATTCCATTGCCATGAAGAAGTACACCCTGAAGAGGACAAAAATATCCCCAAAAAACCCACAGTGTCTGCCCGGAGCCAGAACAACTACCTCTTTTGTAACATCTATGAAGCTGCTTGTGCACACAGGGCCAGGGGATGAGGAGGATGTGCGGAGGCTAAAGTCGCCACTGGCCGACCCTGCCTCCAGTACGACCACTGTGGACACCTGGGCATGCGCGCATGGAGGAACACGGGGCGGTGAGTATGATAATGAGCTCTGCGGAAATGGGTGGACTGATTATGGGGACTGGGATGATAAAAGGACTGTGTAGTCTCCTCTCAAGGGATTCCCCATCGCCTGCAGGAATTCCCCATCACCTGCAGGGATTCCCCATCACCTGCACCAAGACCGAACCAACAGGACACTGCTGGATTTGTGGTGGTGGTAACTAATCTTGCTGCATCGCTTTCATTTGCTTGCTTAGGTATTCTGACTTTTTCTTTCTTCTCTCTGTCCTATTGCTATTATCAGTTGTTACGGGAAATAAAGCTTACAAGGTTGTGCAGCATCTGACCTCGTTTGTGTCTTAATTTCACTCCTGGGATCGTTTAAGAACCCTCCCTGATATTGGATTGGGACAGAGTTTGCAGAAAAAAAATATGGGGGAATTTATAGCTCTTTTTAATTATGTCCAAGGAAGTATCAATAATTTAAAAGTATATATGGAAAAAGCATTAAATATAAACTGAAAATTACTTCTTTGCATCACTTACATGCAAGCTGCCCTTTATTTAAATGGCTGTTACCTTTTCAGTAGTGAATGTTTCATTATTTTTTGAAGACTGACAGAAACATTTATTAGGCTTTCAAACAAATCATTAATATATTGTAACTCATTCACTGACTTCTTTGAAGATCTCTGATACAAAACACAACATTCATATTTTTCTGTGAATTCATGTCATGTTGCTATTTCACTGCAAAACAGTTCCTTCTTTAAATGGGACTGAAAGCAGCATAATTCCCATTATTAATAAAGAAAAATATAAAAGTCAATTAATTTAGTTTAGTAATTTACATTGCAAACCTTCATAGCATACACATAAAAGAAGCATGGACACACTACCCTTAACTGCATTACCCTCCAAGATACAGAATTGCTCAGAATGCTAGATAAAGGGGCACTGAAGGCCTGTTAAATGATCCCTTAAAAGACCTCAAAACATCCAAACTATTTCACACTTTCGATAGACCAATGTTAAAGCTGAAGATGCTGTCTGCCTAGATGGCATTGTATTACTTGAACCATATTAAGTTTGTGAAGACCAGAAATATCTATGAATTAAACTGAGAAACTGTAAGCTTCCTGCAATTTAGAACCTAAATGGTTGGATTTACCAAGAAAAACTTTTTTTTTTTAAGTACTAGCATATATTTATTTTATTTTGGTCATCTATGACTACATTTTTAAAAATCCAATCTTATACAGCAATTTGTAGACACAAGACCAATACATTTGCTCCAAAGTATTTGACAGAAAATTTTTGTATTTTATTCAAGTTACATCATTTTGGTCATAGCAAAATTCAGCTAGGTAGTTGTGCTCCATATTAAACATTTTCTTATAAGTATTTCTATTCCTACTTTGATATACTAAGTTGGAGAAAAAAAAAAAAAAGCAGATTAACTGAAGGAAAACTAGTAGGCAGGACACATGTTTGCCAAAAAAAAGTCTAAAAATTCTAGTGTAGCCTCTAAATATGAGCTATTAACTTTACAGGTTTTTTTCCTCTCTCCTTTCTGTTGTAGGTCATACAAGTTCCTAGCCACTTTAAAAACATTTCTTCTCAATAACTAAATAAGAATTATGTTATTAAAGGTTTTTACTATCATAATTTCCTCATCTTATTCCCCAGCAATTTCAGTGCTGATTTCTCTACCTCCTTTAAAATGCTTCCATCCAAATTCTAATATGAGCTACATATCATCAAGCCTTACAGCTCTCCAGTTTCCCTGCATTGATCCTTCTTCCAGATAAAAGTATTTTTAACACGTGGGATCTGGTAACTGAAATTTCCCAAGATGATTGTTGGGGTTTTTTTCCACAAATATAACCTGCAAGTTTCTTTCAATGAAATCTCAAATCTTAAAACAAGGTTTTTAAACCTATGGGAAAAATATCTGAATGGTTAAAGAAAACCAAAACTTCTAACACACTTCTATGCAAATATTTTACTTGTTCTTTTTTAGAAGAAGGTGATCAAATGCAGAAAAATACAGTACAATCCATATCTTCATGTTCATTCATCCAGGGAATAATCAAATAAACAGTGGAGAAAAAAAAAAAAAAGCTTTTTCTTTTCTGAAAGATGGTATCTTCATAAGAAAGCAGAGAAAAATGGGGATCTGAAAGCTGTATCTTAACATCTCCTGTGACAGCAGTTCTCCAGCTCTGATATGTGTACCATTCGGGCTATGTAGGTTTCACTGATATATGGGGTGATTAAAGAGATTTGTTGAGCATAAAACAAGAACCAATTATAACACACTGATTATATTACACAATTGTGACCTGGAAGTGGTGGGATACTAAGTTTTAAAGTTGAAGATTGCTAAAGCCAGCTTAAGGAGTACAGTAGAAAAATGACTGATATAACAGGGGTGGGGTGTACATTTACTTTAGAAAGAGCAAGAATACATCACAATTGTACGCACAATAAGACTGATATTTCTTTATATTGTTTTCTGGGGCCACTGGACATCAAATAACCTTTGTAATTTTCTCTGGTTCTCAATCTCAAGTGAACATTTACTCAAGTGAGTAAAGGAAGCTTATACTGTGCATTAGTGTAATGAAATACTGTTGATGCTATCAACTCCTGCATTGTAGGGCTAAAAACAGTCCAAATTCACAGAGACATATTGGTTTCAATAGAAGTGTGGTACCTGAATATCCACATACCTCTGATAATCTGAGTCAAAAAAAGCTGAAGACAAGATACATGTTCTGTTTATGAGACAATAATATATATTTTTTTTAAATATTCCTAGTATTTCAGTGTGGATGGTCAGTTCAGTTACAATCTGGATGGTGCAAATCTTCAGTCCATGTCTGATTCATACAGCTTGGGTAAAGTGTGTTACTTCAAGCTTTAGGATTTAAGTTATCTAACAAGATTAACTTAAATATTGGCAAACACCACCAAATGAAGTTATGCAGAGGACAGAGAACTTCAAAAGTACATGCAGAAACTTGTTGACTTGTTGAATGACCGAGAGTATGTGCTGCTCTGGTTAGTGCTCCAGTTTATATACCCTTGGGATATTTTACTTCTAGGAATTGTTTATGTTCTGTGTAGTGTGCATCTTAGGGAAGAACAGAGTCAAGGTCAGCAATCGCAGATTGCATCAAGTGCACTTCTGAGAATGGCTGAGAAGTAGAGCTGTGAATATTTGAAGAACTTCACAATTGTTTGTTGTTGACAACCTGCCGATGTCGATTCATAGGGACAAGTGATGGAAAAGGCTTTCAACGAACTTTGAGCTTGCTGAGTATTTAGAGCCCCACCATGCCAGCTCTGAATACAACACAGATGACATCAAATGCTTTTATTTTAAGGAGGTAAATACAACTTAAATTGTCTAGTATAACTTACAAGATGCTCAGCATAATGTAGACATATGTTCTTGTGTAATAACTGGTGTTTAATAAATATGCTTGGAAGTTATTTTTTTAATATTTGTTAAGAATGCCATTACACTATACCATTAATTCATATCTCAATTTAAGGAGGATACTAAAATCCATAATTAAATTTACATCCATGACTCATGTCATACAAACAAAGTGTTGTGTAAAATAAAACCACATATACTCAAGCAGAAATACAAACAGGGAAAGCATTCAACAAAATGCACAGGTCAGGCAATCACTGAAATAAGCATTCATTTTTATTTATTTGTGGTTTAAACTTTGGTAATCAGGGGTAAAACAAATTACTAGCTTTACATCTTACATCTCAGTGATGCACAAGCTTAAATGTGGATTAATCCAATGAATATATTAGCAAGATCGAATTATTAAGGTCAGAATTTTTAATAGTGTATGTCTGTAGGCTAAGTGATATCTAATTAAATTGGTACAGGTTATTGTACTAAATGGTAATTGAATTCCTAGAATGTTCCTCACAATTATAACGTATTAACATTAATGCCATTGCACAGTTAATAGCTTACTGATTTTTTTTTTTTTCTTGGTTCATTACTTTACACTTAGGTTTTCTTATATTCTCACTTAATTTCTATAAATATTCCACTGCTGACTTATACTGTATAATATAGTTTCATGGAAGCATTAGGCATGTGAACCTGAAACACGCATATGTGACCTCAGTTGCTGGCTTTAAACTGGCTTTCTCTAACTTTACTGGAACATCGAGACAGGAAAACACATGTCTGTAAAATGCATGTAGAGTCTATTTTTTCTTAAATACATCATGTGAGTAAGTAAAAAATGAAACTGTACTGATCCAGTTGATCACAATAGTTGCTACGCTGCAGAAAACTACAAGTTTCTCTGACACTTGAATGATAGCTGTACAGTTTAGCAACAATTCATCTTAGCTGTAGAGCAATTTTATATTGAAGACACAGAACTGTGTTTTCACTGTAAGGCAGCTGAAATGCCATCTTGGCTCCCAGAACCAAAATTGACATTCTAGGAAAATGAAGGACTCTACAGTATTTAAGATTCAAGGAGTCTCATGGTCATTTCTGCAATTAACTTACGGAAGCAAAGAATTTGGGTGATATGAGCATTAGACAAGAAATGAAGCGTGGATCCTTTTCCAGTTCTACCACTACCTTGTACTGATAAGTCAATTTTCTTTTTGAATATGTTTTCCTGTCCCTTAATGTTTCTATAGGTTTTGAATCGTAATTTGCTCTAAATATATACCAGGACAGATTAAAATATCAGTATCTTGATACGTTTACTTAGCTAATTAATTTTTATCCTGCAGATCTCAAAAAGTATACAGAACTCTCTAGAGTATTGTTTGCTCTAATCATAATAGTCGTAATATATTTTCATTGTATGAATAGGAGGATCTTATCAGAAACATTCACTAACACTATATAAACCAAAGGATCCCTTGTCAAAGACAGTTCTGTCTGTTCAATAGGAGCTCTGATATGAAGCAGAGTGGGTGTTTTGGTGTTATATATGTTCCTCTCACACATTTCTTGTTTTTTACTTTGATGACTGCAACTAGATCCTCAAATGTACAATATGTCTAGGATGCTAAAGAGGAGAGAATGAACTGGGGAGATTTGGATTCTGAAACAGATTTGCTGATGTTTGCTTATGAATGACAGAATAAAAGATAACAGTCAATTAATATTTGTTGTTCACTATATTTTTAAAAGGACAGCAAAAAAAACCAAAAAGAAACAAAACCAAAAACTGCACTTGCCAGAATCAGAGAATATAAAGCTGTGGTACAAAGAGATTTATTTTCTACCAGTAAGCACCAGCACAAAAAGCCTTGTTACAACTATTCTTTTCCAACTTCAGCAGTTTTTCAGGTTAACTTTCTTTTTGCTAGTATTGTTCTTTATCTTTTCTCTATCTCCTTCATCATAAACTGCTAGTATACATTTCCCAGGCTGTCCAAGATAATTATCAAGATTTATTTTCAAGTACCTAGGATTCCTCTGGCCATTTACTCATTCTCAAACAAGGACCTCTGTCCTTCTCACTTCCATATCATTCATCCTTGAAAGAACACACTTACAAAGCTCCACAAAGCTGTCTTAACAACCTACTTTAGGAACCTTCTCATCTCTGCAACAATGCCTCCAAGAAAGGCGATGATCTTGCTTTGTTGAGGCTCCCACTTCTGAAGTTAACCAGCATTGTCCCATTATTTCCTGGTACACACATTTCATACTAAATTTAGAAGAACTAGGCACAGATTGAATCTAGCTCATGAATATCAGCACAACCACAACTTGGGTTGCTCAGACTGGTTTCATTGAGCCTAGCTGTGCATGTGGATGTATAGAAATAGCTGACAAAGTGGCACATAAAGCAGTCTGAACCTGGCAGAGTTACAGAAGTGCCGTGTTTTTGTTCTGTTACTTCCAGACATGGCTGGCAATCATAAACAGGACTGTAGTAAACCCCAGACATTTTCTGGCTTAGATTTTCCTTTTAGTTCATCATCTTCAGTCAGTTCTTGTACATAAAATAGATTCTTGATTTCTTGGCATGATGATAATAAACAGAACAAATTTAGCAACACAGATTTCTGGGGTTTACACACATACCTGACATCTGTTGGCCAACTTAAAATAATGTTTTTAACATAATTTATTTTAGAGCGTTAAACACATTACCTATGTTCTCCACTTCACATGTAAATAAATCTGTGAGGACAGAATAAGCATTTGCTTCTGCAAAATGACAGTAATGATAAAATTATTGTTGTTCACAGGCATTTTATATGGCATTTCCTAACAACCATAGTTCATAACATTATATTGGTTTTAAAGGAATCACATATGTGTCTTTTAAACACCCCTTCTTATGAAAGCATGTTCTCAGCATGTGCACACAATTGCAACCGAAGCTTCATACAATGACCAAGGTCATGGCTGAAGACAAAGCTTTCTTTGACTTAATAATGACTGAAAGAATACGGCTTTAGGATACTGTCAGTTTTATTAAGTGAGCATATTTGCTTTATAGTAGTGAAAAGTTGTCTATGGGTTAAAACTTAGTTTCTCTTTAAAAATTCATTTTCTAGTTGTTCAAAGCAGTGAAAGATAAATGAAGCCTAGTATGTCCTATCCAATAGTTTTAATAAGCTTTGAAATAAACTTATAAAAATACACAAAAATTAAAAATAATTGATCTTTATAAAAAGCTTAGTTGTCAATAGTACCTCAAATTTCATTTAATGAAATTCTTCCTTCATGGATATTAGCACAAAAAATGCTAATGTTTTTCTTTTGGTCATTAACAATTAGTGCTAATGTCAAGGTTGCTGGTAAGTTACAAATATATTTAGTAAAGTGCCAAATTACTTTCACAGCAGCACATTTAAATAAAGAGTGTGATATATTCAGCTTTTTGACTTTAAGCCATGTTTTTCCTTTTCTTCTTTTCCTTCTTTCTTTTTTTCTTTCCTTGAATTGAATTTGGTAATAGATTGTGTTTAAGTTTGTGACTATCATTAAATGCAGACAGAGGGTTATGTAAGTGTTAGTCTCAAAAGGGGGAGGCAGCTTTAGTCAACAAGTTTCATGAAAAATTTAAAAACTTGATTTCACAGCTGTGCACCACTTCTTTTTGGAGGATAGCTGCTGACCTTCACCATTCATGGGTGAGCATCAGCTCATGCCAGTCGCAGCCAAAGACAAAAACTCCACAGCAAAAACCTCTCCTCATCCCTGCTTCACCTGAAGATGCACCTGAAGAAGGAAGGTAGTCAGTTCCTTTCAAAACCTCCATGGGCACCTAAAGGAGGCTGTTGTGTGGGAAGCCAAACCACGTAGGTCTACCTGGTCCTAAGGGTTGTTCTGTCAAGATGTAAAGACAGGAAGGTGTTTTGCTCCCATATTTTCAGAACAGGCTGCTTCTGTTCAGAGTGAGGCATTCCTCAGTCTTCCTGAGTGGTACACAGTTTAAGCTGTTTAAGTTCTTTTTAGCTCTTTTTACTCTGTTTCTAGCTTGCAGAAGATCCCTCTGAATATTTCTGAGCAGATGTCATCAGACCCGCTGTTTCTTCTTCCTTCAGCTGTTATCTTTTAAAATAAAATATGATGGTAGGCTGAAATACTAACCCTGGAATCCTGACTAGAGAAAGATGAAAGACCATTAGTCTTTTACAGTACAAGTGAGTGGGCAATAGCCTTATATGCGTTTATGATGCAACCCACAGAATACCTTAATGTTGACTATTTCACCTTGTACATTTTCCCATCCCCATTTTCTTTTTCATAGAATCATAGAATCATTCAGGTTGGAAAAGACCCTTGGGATCATCAAGTCCAACCATCAGCCCTACTCTACAAAGTTCTCCCCTACACCACATACCCCAGCATCTCATCCAAACGAATCTTAAACACATCCAGGGATGGTGACTCCACCACCTCCCTGGGCAGCCTATTCCGTTGTCTAACCACTCTTTCTGTGAAAAATATTTTCCTAATATCCAGTCTAAACCTCCCCTGTTGCAGTTTACAGCCGTTCCCCCTTGTTCTGTCACTAATCACCTGTGAGAAGAGACCAGCACCAACCTCTCAACAATGTCCTTTCAGGTAGCTGTAGAGAGTGATGAGGTCTCCCCTCAGCCTTCTCTTCCTCAAACTGAACAGTCCCAGCTCCTTCAATTGCTCCTCATAGGATTTATTCTCCAGGCCCTTCACCAGCTTCATTGCCCTCCTCTGCACTCGCTCCAGCACCTCGATATCTCTCTCCTATTGAGGTGCCCAAAACTGGACACAATACTCAAGGTGTGGCCTCACCAGTGCAGAGTACAGGGGGACTATCACCTCCCTACTTCTGCTGGTCACATTATTTCTGATACAAGCCAGGATGCCGGTGGCTTTCTTGGCCACCTGGGCACACTGCTGGCTCATGTTCAGCTGCTTGTCAGTTAGAACCCCCAGATCCTTTTCTTCCAGACAGCTCTCCAGCCACACCTCCCCAAGCCTGTAGCGATGCATGGGGTTGTTGTGGCCCAAGTGCAGGACCTGGCACTTGGCCTTGTTGAAGCTCATCTCGTTGACGTTGGCCCACCGATCCAATCTATCCAAGTCTCTATGTAGAGCCTCCCTATCTTCAAACAGATCGACACTCCCGCTTAACTTGGTGTCATCTGCGAACTTACTGATGATACACTCTATGTCCTTATCAAGACCATCAAGAAAGATGTTAAACAGAAATGGTCCCAACACCGAGCCATGAGGAACACCACTTGTGACCGGTCACCAGCTGGATTTATCTCCATTGATCACCACTGATCTCCATTGATCCAGCTAGCCAGTGCTTGATCCAGCAGACCGTTCGCTCATCCAGGCCATGGGCAGCCAGTTTTTCTATGAGAATTCTATGGGGAACTGTGTCAAATGCTTTTCGAAAATCCAGGTAGATAATATCCACAGCTTTTCCCTCATCCAATAGTCAGGTCATTTTGTCATAGAAGGAGATCAGGTTTGTCAGGTAGGACCTGTCTTTCATAACCCCATGCTGACTCGGCCTGATCCCCTGGCTGTCCATTATATGACTTTTAATGGCACTCGAGATGATCTGCTCCAATGTCTTCCCTGGTACAGAGGTCAGACTTACAGGTCTATAGTTTCCTGGATCCTCCTTTCTGCCTCTCTTGTAGATGGGTGTCACACTTGCCACCCTCCAGTCCAATGGGACCTTCCCAGTTAGCCATGACTTCAGGTAAATCATGGAAAGCGTCTTGGTGAGCACATCTGCCAACTCTTTCAGCACCCTTGGGTGTAACCCATCTGGTCCCACAGACTTGTGTGCATCCAAGCGGTGTAGCAGGTCTCTGTTTCGAGAGCTTGTAGTTTCATATCTGACCTCTCCTTCCCTATTTGCAGTTAGATACTAGGAGACAAATTGCAGTCAATCAAGCATGTTTTTAAAGTGTTCTTGTAAATCTTTCCCAGGCAACTATGCTTCTTTCTGCACTGTAGCTCACCAACCAAGTTTCTTGGATATACTTGCATCATTGAACTCTAGGTCTAAACACACAGCATCTGTGTCTCCCTTGTTAAATCTTAATGGATATGAGTCATCATGCTATGAGACTTCATCAGTCATTAGCTTCTGTGATCACCTTACACAGTACAAAAAACTACAGTACTTTATCTGATGCTTTGCCAAGTTATTGATTTTGAAGGATCTTCTTTGTTTCTCTTTAAAAGAAGACCGAGACATCTCTTTTAAAATTAATGGTATTAAGAGTGAATGTTTGATTCTACCAATGGCATAATACCAGTATATACCTAATACTAAACAGTTTCCTGAAGATTTCTCTGTGGTTTTCTTTAAAGCTGTGCAGAAAGACAGGTAAATTGAAACAAATATAATTTTATAAACAAACATATATAACTATGATTAATTAGATGCTATTTAACTGTTTACCTTTAAATATTTTTAATCTGTGTTAAGCACTAAATTATAACTTTTTGTACTTTTTATTTCATTTGCACAACTTTGGGTCTGATCTAGATTAACATAGAAATACTACAAGTATTAATCCTGTTATCTGAAAGATTAGATCCAAATCCAAGAATTTCCACTGTAAAACTACAAATGAAGGTGGAAAACTACTGTTTGTGTGATAAACAATATTTCAATTACAAAATAATAAATGCTGGCTACATCTTTTCTTAAACTAGCTTTCTTCTTAACATCAGAGAAGGTATGTTTGGCTATTATTCTACTTTTTTCAGTGAACCAAATTGAAACATTTTGGTCTGGTCTGGTCATTTGCATATGCTATGAATGCTTGAAAAGCATGGTCAGAGAAAATTATGCATTCATCGGTAGTGGAGCACATTTGGAAAATCCAGCCAGGACTTTTTCTATTTTGTTTCCTTAACAAGAACGTCTACCGTATAGCTATAGAAACTGAGGCTAAATGACAGTTTCCTTAAAGGCAGTACCCTTCTGTTGACTGTACAGCAGGCACAGAAGAGGTACGTTGCCAAAGGCACTTTTTAATTGATGAGGTTAGGGCATTAATTCTTTTCAATGGCTTTTCTGCTTTCCTCTTCTGCATGTCATGCCTTGGAGTTACCTTTCTATGTGACATTGATGAGCCTCCCAAATTTGTAGGTGGCCAATGCCAGTTTGCATAAAAACATTTAATCTTAGTTGAAAACAACAGAAGAAAATATAGCATTTTTGGTAGCCAGGCAGTTTTGAAAGTCAGCAGTTTTGTTTGATAGATATAACTCTCTATTCCAGAATCAAAATTCTCACTAAGAAATTTCTTGTATTCAGGGTTATAAAATTAATTTACCAATTATAAATAAATGAACAAATGTCACACAGATTTAACACCACCTTGAAACAACAAGTAAGAAACATAATCTTCTGGATATGAGCTGCTGTTTCATTCACTTAAAAGACATTTCAGCTGTGTGGATAGTACTGACAGTTTGGCTCTTGAACATTTCAATAACTATTGTGTCAATGAACCCAGAGTACCCAAAGATGGTAAGCAGAGGATCATATTGTGATGATGTGCATAACATCCTACATATCTGAGACAGCCTAGAGAGACATTTCATCTCCAAAGTAGAAACTTAGATCTAATCTCAAGATCTGCATTTATACTGCATGCATCATCCCATTTGCAGTTATAGAGAGACAAAATCTGGATTATGGCTGAAAGCAGATACATTGTCATCCCTTATTTTTCAAGTGTCAATCATAGAAATGATTAATGTTTAAGCAGCTTAATGGTCAATTGTTTGTGTTACATACTGTTCATATAGAAGCAAGCACACAGTTTTACAAAAGTAAAATAAGTGCTTATAGTTAAAGAATTTGCCTGTGTACAAGAAAATAGTATGATAGGGAACCTGGTGAGGCAGCAACGAAAAGTAAAGGAACTATTAACTTACTGTATGAGCCTTTGAAAAAACTTCCTATGGCAATGAAAAAGAGATACCACTATACTGAATACTGGTGACTACTACTATCACTAATCAAGATGAAAGAAAAATTCTAACTAGCACATCTGACTGTTACTCATCTTGTCTGCTAACTGTTGTTATAGTAACATGTTACCTTAACATGTGGAAAACTTCACTTTTCTAGCTATTAATGATTCTTAGGTATACGGTGTCACCTCAGAAACAGGGAAGAGAACTTTACAGAACCTCTTTATATATGTTTAGTTCAAAGTTTTGAAATAATTTGAATCGTCACCTAAACTTTAGGTTTTTGTTTGAGTGCTGTTTTATGAAATACAGCCAAAAACATCTCCACAGATTTTACTTCATGGATTCATATAGAAAGTCAGTGTAACAAAATATGTCTGGTTTTTCGTTCCAACAGGTACAGAGAAATCCAGATGCAATTCAGCATAATTGAACTGGACAATACGTAGAAGTATCCAAGCTAGCTCAGCTTACTAGAATTTAAATGGTCACATCAGTGCAGAAATCCACCTGGGATTAATTAGTCATGAAAAGCAGAGATGAGCTATGCCACACAGACATCCCCTTAGTGTGACTATTTTTGAGCCACATACAATTACTGTCTCACTGAGACAGTCAATTACACAGAGGCTGTTTTGTCTTAATTCCTTTGAATTCTAATTTTTCCATATTTACTCTGGCATGCAGTCCATCCTTCCCTCTCTCTTTCCACTGAGTCTCTCAATGATGAAGAGCCAGCAGCACAGATGGAGGCTATCTCTTTTTCCTTCCTGAAACTGAAAGCTCATTCTTCAGCATGCAAGTCAGTCACTATTTGCAGATGTGCAACTGACAGAAAACTACATCCAAGTATATTTGTAAATAAACAAAGGACTCTTCCACATAGTGTGCAGACAGGCATCCACAGTGATATGACTCCATTTTCTATCCCCCACCTCATCTCGGCTGTCATGTTACACCATGTAAAGTCAGTACACACCACACTACACCTGCAATTCTTGGTGATAATGCTCTGACTGTACACCCCACAGGATGGGTATGAAGATAAAAAACACTGGCCACTCATGCCTCATGCAGCATGACTATTTCTAGCAAAAATTACAATTTGAAAGTCTGGTTATTCTGAAACAAACTTTCATATGGAACAGGCCTTCCATAGAGAAATCATGGCTACTGTATTTCCTTATGCATCTGCATTTCATCAGGCTGTTTGTCACAAGCAGACCCCTAAACCACCTACAGATCATCCATCACTATTTTCATAAAATATGCAGGCAGAGATAATGGTTAAAAAAATAAAAATTCCTATTTATCATTGTACCTTGATCTTACATGATCTTACTACATGATCTAAAATTCACCTAACTGAAATAAGTCTTTGCTACAGGTTGTGACTTTGCTCTCAGGAATCTGCCTTTAATGATCCTTCTAGTAGAATCTCAGCAAAAAATAAATAAATCAACTTTAAAGCTCCCTTGACCTCTTCATTGCATTTACACTTCCCCTGACTATTTCTCATTCTGGGTGAGTATTCATCTACTTTTCCTATATTTTTAAGATATATTGCTGATTGATTTTCTTACATTATTTATTCTTCATCACATAAGCAGCCAATTATGTGATTTTTTTATCTGTTGTATCCTTGCATGGAGTGATCCCACTTTTATCTACAAAAGTTTCTTTACAATTCAGAAGTAAGATGTATTTTCAAAATTAGGAGAATGGTTGTTCGCAGTTCAATTTCCACGTTTCTCATTAAATAATTTCTGTAGGATCTACCACTTCATATGCTGAATTAGAAATTATATCAAGATATTATCTTGCTTCTCGATAGGCAGTAGAAGAAGTATATAAAGCCTTCCAAAAAAACTTGTTTATATTTCTGACTGTTTCTGTTATTCTTCTGTTCTTTGCAAAGCAGTGACACAGTTCCTGCCACCAAGAGAAGAAAGGTATGGGACTGGGAAAGTGGATGTTACCTTCACAGGGAAATGACCCTCTCAAGGCAGTGCTTACAAGCACAACTCTGATCTGTAAGCTGAAGCAGTAAATAAGTATGCTAGGAAAGAATGAACTAGGATGTCCTGCCTAAAACCTGATCTCTACCACCTTTGAGGTCAGCAGCAGAGGGCCTCAACATGTGTCTAAGTTCCCTGTCACCTGTTGTACCTTTAGTATTTTGCTTTGGTTAGTTTAGCTATTCTGCTATTTGTTGAACATTTTTTTTTCTAGGCACTATGGCTTTTTATTCCATTATATTGTATATCTTCCACTTTTCCCCAGTCAAAATTAAACAATCTTCTCTGATGTAAAGAACCCCAATACCAGCAAACAGAGAATTATTCCTATACAGTATTATCAAATACAGAAGTATTCCTATGGCAAATGAGTTCTATTTTAATCATTTCTTGGGCATTTCTGTAGATACTTTATACATTCAAACTATTGCATAGTTAATGGATTATTATTGATGAAAATGCTCAAGCCTTTTTGCCGATATAATTTACACAGCTCTTTCATGGCGGAGTCTGAAGAAATGAAAATATTTTTCCATTTGTAGTTTTAAAATAGAAGAAATTCTTATCTACTCTCTTCCAAAACAAAAACAAAAAAATCTACCAAACCAAGAGCTTCAGCAGGTTATAGATTTCATGCTCTCTGTCATTCACAGTATGTGTGATTTTCTGTTCATTTTGTATCCTCATTTTTCCTGTTTACTATAAAACACTTCAACTTGATATTATCTCTGTATTATAATTGTATTGTTTCTGCAGCTAAGATAATGTAGAAGAACCACATGAACAGAAAATAGATATCTGAATTAATGAGTGACTGATCCAAAGAAAATATCCACGGGTAATATGCTAGCTGCAAGATCATTTAATATCAAAACAGCCACTGAAGAAATGATTTGGAAATAACAGTCTGGAATTGCTCATCAGCATTTAATATCAATTCTGCAAGATAAAGTTAAAATTAAATGGAAGTGGAAGAAAATGAAAGGAAAATATTTAACTTTGCTTGGACATAAGAAAAACAGTTGTTATAAAAACTACTTTAATAGACAGATGTTATAGTTCTACCAAAGTCCACTTTTTTAGTGTAACTGTGAGGACATCTAGACATCCTTATACTCTGAGAAATAATTCAGCACCTAATCATGCAATAAATCTGTGGGTTTGTGTGTTCAGACAAATATTTGGTAACAGCTCAACTTCTTACAAATGCCATTATTCATGAGAGAAGAAAATAAATTCTTCTTCATTAGTTTTTTATTATTTATCATTTTGTGTTTGTTATTCTATTTTAAATGTTTCAATCATTTTGTGAAATGACTTCAAGAAGGATTTTGCATCACAAACGAGAGAGAACAGATTGGAAAATTAACTACTCAAAGGATTACTTTAAATCATCTGACATCTGAAGTTCTAACTTATATTAGAAAATATCTGCCCTACCTCAAGCTTGATTTCCATGGGGACATTCGAAGAAAGATGTATTTTAATATGGCTTTGTTAAACCACATTAAATCCCTCTGTAAACACTTTCTTTTGGAAGCGAAGATCCATCAGTTCCACATACCTTAAATATTTGGGGAGTTACGGGAAACAAAATTGAATTAAAGTCACCTTAAATCTCAGTGAAAGTACTCTGAGCAGGAACTTGAAACATTTTAAGTAACTGACTTGAAAAGTAAAATAAGATTAGTTATCCTTTGCACTCTGTGATGACACATCAACATTTTCCATCTCTGCTTAGTTCTTAACACTTCTTTGGTGATCTGGCAAATACAAATGTTGGCAAGGCTTGAATTCACACACTCAGTTCAATAGCAGATATTAGCTTACATTTTATATCTTTTCCTCCAAGGGAACAAACTGATATATACAGAGATTTTCTACAGTTTACCATCACACAACACATGCGGGACAACCAGACGATCAGGCCCAGTCAGCATGGGTTTATGAAAGGCAGGTCCTGCTTGACAAACCTGATCTCCTTCTACGACAGGGTGACCTGCTTATTGGATGAGGGAAAGGCTGTGGATGTAGTTTACCTTGACTTCAGTAAGGCCTTTGACACCGTTTCCCACAGCATTCTCCTGGCAAAACTGGCTGCTCGAGGCTTGGATGAGCACACGCTTTGCTGGGTTAAAAACTGGCTGGATGGCCGGGCCCAAAGAGTGGTGGTGAATGGAGTTAAATCCAGTTGGCGGCCGGTCACGAGTGGTGTCCTCAAGGGCTCGGTTTTGGGGCCACTCCTGTTTAACATCTTTATTGATGATCTAGACGAGGGGATCGAGTGCACCCTCAGTAAGTTTGCAGACGACACCAAGTTGGGTGGGAGTGTTGATCTGCTTGAGGGTAGGGAGGCTCTGCAGAGAGATCTGGACAGGCTGGAGCGATGGGCTCAGGCCAACTGGAGGAGTTTCAATAAGGCCAAATGCCGGGTGCTGCACTTGGGCCACAACAACCCCCAGCAGCGCTACAGGCTTGGGGAGGAGTGGCTGGAGAGCTGCCAGTCAGAGAGGGACCTGGGGGTGTTGATTGACAGCCAGCTGAACATGAGCCAGCAGTGTGCCCAGGTGGCCAAGAAGGCCAATGGTATCCTGGTTTGCATCAGAAATAGTGTGGCCAGCAGGGACAGGGAAGTGATCTTACCCCTGTACTCGGCACTTGTGAGGCCACACCTCGATGACTGTGTTCAGTTTTGGGCCCCTCACTACAAAAAGGACATTGAATGACTCGAGCGTATCCAGAGAAGGGCAACAAAGCTGGTGAAGGGTCTGGAGCACGTGTCGTACGAGGAGCGGCTGAGGGAACTGGGGTTGTTTAGTCTGGAGAAGAGGAGGCTGAGGGGAGACCTCATCGCCCTCTACAACTACCTGAAAGGAGGTTGCAGAGAGCTGGGGATGAGTCTCTTTAATGAAGTAATCAAGTAATAAGTGATAGAACAAGAGGTAATGGCCTCAAGTTGCACCAGGGAAGGTTTAGACTGGATATTAGGAAGCGTTTCTTTACAGAACGGGTTGTTAGGTGTTGGAATGGGCTGCCCAGGGAGGTGGTGGAGTCCCCATCCCTGGAGGTGTTCAAGAGGCAGGTTGACATAGCGCTGAGGGATATGGTATTGTAGGGATCTGTCAGTGCTAGGTTAACGGTTTGACTAGATGATCTTCAAGGTCGCTTCCAACCTAGATGATTCTGTGATTCTGTGATTCTGAGATAATGCTGGCACTGAGCTATGGCTCTGTCTGTGGGCCAAATATACCTATGAGTGCAGTATAGAGACTGAAGAGAATGAAAAGACAAAGCAAAAATATTACAGACTTCTGGAAGTTAATATTCTTCACATAGAAAGTTATATAGAATTCAGTTTGTGAGACATCATTGAAAGCTTTCAACTTCCCACATAGCATTTGCTTATACTGAAAATATAAACGAAAAGAAGGAAATTATAGATAATACTTTGGTAACAGAAAGTTGTATTTTTCTGTTTCATAAAAACATAATTTTCTCATAAACAATGGGTATCTGTTATTTTATATTATCCATTTCACGGAGCTTGGAGCTTGAAGCTTGCAACATGAATTTTTCTCTGAGCATCTCACAGGCTTGTTGTGTCTGTAATCCAGCATAAATGAGCCAAGTGATTCTGTGTGCATGGGTATCATGTCCAGATGTGAGAGTGGACAGTATGAGTACAGGCTAGATCTACACTGTACAGCTTGGTAAATGACAGCATTTGGATAACATTATTCATATTTCATTAATTCCTGTACTTATGTACCAAAAGATTTCTATAATCAGAAGTAGTACAGAGCAGGACTATGATTTTTAAGACTTTAAACAGACTAATAATTGTTGAACTTTATCATAAATGCATGATTCATTTTAGCTTGATATTTCTAAAAAAAAAAAATAAAATAAAAATAGTAAGAATAAACCAAAATTCAAACTCTGGAAGGCCAGAGCTACACATTTCATAAAAACATAAGTGAGAAGAGTTTTATAAACATCCATGAAACCAGTGGGAAATTGGATAGCTAGAGACAAAATCCACAAGTTTAGATCAAGCAAAACAGAGTATCTAACAGATACATTCCTGGCATGCCTATTTTATACCAACACACAACCCAGATACATGCACATTAGTCCTTCTTTGCACATACTTCTCTCACTGTATAATTTATCTTTCAAAGGCGTGGAATATATTGCTGATGTTTGCTGAGGTGGTTTATTGCACGGAAACTGGAAACATAACATACATGAGGTATGATTCATAAGCAGTTCAAGATGCCTCACTGAAGTACTTCAGGTAGTCAATAAAGATAGATTTCTGAAAGATGGTATAGTTCCTAGGAGAAGTAGAAACACCATATCTACTTCTCTCTATTGATTTTATAGGAAGCCAAAGGCAACTTGGACTTCTGACTGCAACACTGCAATTAACTACATATAGCCAGGCAGTTTAAATCCATATGCTCTTTCTTTCCCTGTGGTGCTCAGAAGGATATTATTAGCCCTGAGCAATTTTTGCAATACAAGACACTGAAATTGAAAGGTACAAGTCTTAATCCTCAATTCAGTCCTAAACTTCTTGTACAGGAGAAGGGCTAAAAAAATTGTTTGCATGACAGAAGACAAGGAAATAAATTAAACAACACATTAAGGTCTTTAAAAATGAAACACAGACTCCATAGGTTTTACAACAAAATATTTGCCTAAATAAATATGTCAAATTTATCTCTTAAAACAAAAAAGGCATATTTAATGACCTTTCAGTATTACATTCATCTATTTTTACCTATCTGCAGGCAGCCAAGTTATTTTTCTGTTTCTATTAGATATCCTCACTTCAATTCCAGTTACACAGTCATCCTCAATAATGCTAGGATTGAATCCTTGGCAAAGCTAAGTTGAATTCAGATTCAGTACAGTATCTTCTCTGTTTGCACCAAGCATTCCAAAGCTCAGCAAGTTGGATGCATTTCAAAAAAATACTTCAAATATTGTTATCCATTCTGATAATTTAAGAAATGGATTTATATCTTGGACAAGAATATATGTGCCTTCAGCAACTGTTCTATTTAAAACTCAGATTGAAATAAAGAGAATTTTTTAATACATCACATCCTTCCAGAAACGTTAGCTTGAGAATAATATCCTCTTTAATACAATATTCCTTACAAGCTATCCACCTTTGCAACATACATGTAGTACATAAGATCAAGAGTGTATATATATAAAGAAACCTGTCTAATAAACACATCTTTTATATATTTAAAAAAAAATCAGCTTTAAATGTTTCATTTCATCACTCTCAAATAGAAACTACTTGTTTGTTTTGGTTTAAACAGAGTTTGGATGTAGTTCTGTCTTGATCTAAAACTATGCTGTGGCTTCCTACATTGTTAGGTTGTCAGGAGGAGCTGTAGTTCACACTGCTCTTGTCCTCCTTTTCCTGCCCATGGTCTTCACTCTGCTCGCAGGAATAGTGGTGCTAGGGAGCACTGTAAGAGCAGAAAATGGTAGCAGTCTACAATGACAGTGGGACATTTTGGCCTAAAAGAAAAATGGCAATAGAATGAGCTCAGGTTACATAAGTACAGATGGACTGTGAATTGATTTGAAAGAGGCCTAATTAACTTGACATCAAATTTTTTCTATTGTAGTTCTATTTGCATACTCAGGGGGAAAAAAATAATGTAACACAAAAGTTTTCCTATAAAAGATTTCAAGTCTCTCAAAGCTTTATTTATGTATTTCTTTACCCTCAAATGAACCAAATGATCTCCTTGTTTTTGTTGGTTTTTTTCATACTTTTTAGGACTCCCAGTAGAGCTCTGAAATACATATCTATAGCTCACCATTTTGGTAGCTCAACTCTTTTGTAACTGCAGCTCTCTGTGACTAACTTTTGTTTTTAGATTAAGTGGTCTTTTGCAGAAACTGTAGAACAGCTGTACTATCACTACACAGCCTAGGGCAAAAGACTGTTATTCTCCAAAGCTCCTGAAATCTGCAGTATCAACAAACACAGTGCTGTAACAAAAATCAGCAGATACTAGTTCCATAGTACAAGCAAAAATGTACAGCAATACAAAAACTAAGCGAAATAGGAAGCACATTTTCAACTGTGTCTCCAACAAACTGTTCCTCTACTTGACCTGTGTGCAAATATGTTTGCAAAGAACAATGCTTCCCCTCAATGATTACAGTAAGTCAATAAGACAGCATTCCAAACCAATTTCTATAGGAAGAATTTCCATATAGGAAATATATTTAACATTTACAGCCCGGACCTTGACTCCTTATCACACTGCAGCCTCTCAAATGCCAAAGTGTAGACCGACCTTTCCAAAATTAAACATAAATATTCTAAATTATAGGTAGCTAAATTATAAAATAAAAGAAAGAGCATGATTTTCTCTTATGCTTTATGGAGTAAAGGTTTTTGCATTATGTACATATATATATATGTATATGTATATATGTATCTGTATGTATCTATATATGTATATATGTGTGTAGGTGTATGTACTTATAGATATTTAATATGTGCTGGTTTGTGTGGCTCTTCTAATCCTAAAAGAGGGCTAAACCTTAACATCCATTTGATTGTTCATGGCCAGAGTTATGGGACAAAACCTTGAAAATGGAAAGCACAGCAAACATTGTCTTGGTAGGTGAGCTATCACTATTATTCCAAAAGTTCTTAAGAAAAGATTTCCCAGATTTACACGTTCTTTCTTCACATAGACAGCCTCCCCCACTTTTGTGAAATATTAAAGAAATCACATATTAGCTGTGTTTCAGTGATGAAACTGGATGCTTGTATATCAAAGATCAGAGGTGTATTCACAAGGATGACAGATGTGACACAAGGCCTTTGAGAGATCCATTCCTTTTGGAGCAGCAACTGGAAGGAAGTTTGGGTTACTAGAAGATATCTGAAATGCCACTAAATTTCTATGTTTCTGTACCAAACCAATTTGTTTATGCTTAAACAGTAGTTTCATGAAAACTAAAGTAAGTTTATTTATGGTTTTAATGTTGGTCAAACGTATAAAAACTGTCCTGATTTGGATGCCTCATCTGGATGCCATACAGTATCAGTCCTTAGCTCTCTGCCTACAGTCTCAGCACAGCAAACGTTTACTTCAGTGAGACCTCAGCACAAACAGAATTACATGGAAAAGCTGCTGAAATTGGAGTCTGCTTTTATTTCTGGACATAAGTGTGTACTGGGTCTGGCAGAGATGGTGTAGACTTTCTTTACATCAGCCCACATGGTACTGTGTTTTAGATCTGTGACTGAAACTGTGTTGAAAATACACTTATGTTTTAGCTGAGCAGAACCTACAGAGCATCAAGGTCTTCTCTTTTTCTTACTCTGCCCACCCCATCCCCCCCCCATCCCTCCCCCCCCCCCCCCCCCCCCCGCCCCCCGATAAGGAAGGGGTGGACAAGAGGCTGAGAGGGGACAGAGATGGGACAGCTGACCCCAACTCACCAAAGGATATTCCATACCATATAACATCATGCGCAGCAATAAACCCGGGGTGCAGTTCAAAAGTAGCCATTACACAAAGACTGTCTGGGCATCAATCTGCTGGTGGGAGATAGCGGGTAACTGCCATTGCATCACTTGTTTGGGTTTTTTTTCTCTTTCCTTCATTTATTAAACTGTCTTTATCTTAACCCGTGATTTTTTCTCACTTTTGCTTTTCTGATTCTCTCCTCCATTTGGCTGGTGGTAAGGAGTGAGTGGGTAGCTGATCATTGCTTAGCTGTTGGCCAGGGTAAACACACCATAAACATTACGTTTAATGGCAACTTATACCCAAAGAAAGACAGGGTCATAGCAGCTAAACAAAGAAATCCACTAAGTGATCTGCTGCCTGGATTCTTTTGACGCAGTAAGAACCCTTTTTTAAATTAGGCAGATGGAATAGTAGGTCTATAATGGCTACTATTACACAAGAAACAAGCCCTCTCGTTAATGTACCAAACATGAATATGCAGATTGCTGATGAGATTGGCAGCCACTACATTACTGTCAACACACTATTCCAAGTAATTCCTCACATTTGGTTTTCTTAAAACATTGTGAGTTTTGGTGTTTCCGTAAAATATCCATCTTCTGAACAATTACCTTTCTGCTAGCTTCACAGTTTCAACGTTTAGATCTTTTCCCTCCATAAAAAATGAATAGGGTTTGGTCTCTAGGCAACCTCTAAGACTGCAAATTCCTGTATCATTCACCTCTAATTATTACTTTTTCTTCATCACAATACTTCCTCATGTTCTTTGTCTACTCAGACCTTATTTTTACCAAATCCTAGTTTATGATACTAGGTTAGATCTCATTGTTTACCATATTTTTCTCTTTATTCAGAAATATTAGCAGTATTCTAATTATTATTAGTACAGTATGTAGAAAATAGTTTGTTGCTATTACTTTTCTTATTGCCAGGTGTTTGCAAATTGTTTTTTGGTTTTTAAATGTGATTCGTGAATTGCAACAAAAAATACCATCCACTGTGCTCAGTTAAGAATTTAGGAAAATGAGTTTGTTCAATGAACATTTACGCATGTGTCTATCTACTTTTAGTCTCAGAGTATTAGTCTGTAAAGTGTATTGATATTAATAAGATATGGGTTTGTTTGCCAATATTAGATTGCAGTTACCTACTGCTGAAAATGGGTTAAACAGATGGCTTGAGTGGTGGAACACAAAGTAAAATTTCAGTTATTCATTAACTGTAATTATAACACAGTGACAGTATTGAAAGATGAGCAAGATACAAAAAGAGTAGATATTCTGTTTTGTGTAATAACTCTCACAAGCAAAGCATTTCAGCATGTTTAAAAGAAGAAATATATGTGTACCCTGTAGGCATACATGAAGGCTATCATGCTGAAGAAACTTCTTGGGTACAGCCTGGAGCACTGGACTTTCTTTTATTAAGACAGGAAATCTTATCCAAGACAAATTGAATATATTGCACTCTGGTTTTAAAAGTGTAATTGATGCTCAAATTCTACAGCCATCAGGATTGTATATTTTTCTTTCAGTGAACACTGATGACATCCATTCAGAATTCCTACTCTCAACACTATAACTCACTAACAAAGCACAAATTAGAGAATACAGATATCCATCATACTTTTTCAGACAGAAAAGGGAAGAGAGATCTTCCTCTTTACTTTCCAGTCTAGAAAAATGTCCTACTTACTGAAGAAGGAGGTGGTAACTTTCATTTACAGTATCTACTCTATAAACATCTGAGTAAATAGAAATATGTAAAAGTGAAAGAAAAATTAATAAAAAGTAACTCTTATGGGACTATTCTTCCAGACAGACTGATCTTATGTCTTTTAAGGCTCATAATGGGTAATTAAAAGGCAAACAGAGAAGGCCATTGATTAATAATTTATAACTACTGACAGTTAAGTCATTTGGTCTGTGAAAGGAGCATGACTCCTATAGTATATGTGCAGATATAAAAACAGACTTCTAATTAGAGCAATATTATATTGTACAGTATTATTTAAAATTACATTACTTAAAAATTATATTATAAAATATAATTAGATACTGTTCTCACAGAATTTAGCTCAATAACTTCTGTGGTTTCTTCACAGAAGTAAAGTCTTATGAAAATAAGTTTTTTTGATCAGATTCTAAAAAGCCATAGAATCATAGAATAACTCAAGTTGGAAGGGACACATAAGGATTACTGAGTCCAACTCTGGGCTCCTCAGAGGACTACCTAACACAAAACCATATGACTAAGAGCATTATCCAGAAGTTTCTTGAACCCTGATAAGCTTGGTGTCATGACCACTTCCCTGGGAAGCCTGTTCAAGTGACTGACCACCTTCTCAGTGAAGACCCTTTTCTTAGTATCCAATCTGAACTTCCATTCATGCAGCTTCATTCTATTTCCTCATGTCCTACTGCTGGTCACCAGACAGAGGAGATCAGCACCTCCCCCTCCACAGCCTGCCTTGAGGAAGTTGTAGATTGCCATGAGGTAACTCCTCAGCTTTCTTTTCTCCAAGCTGAACAAAAAAAGTGACCTCAACCACTCCTCATAAGTCTTGCTCTTGAGACCTTTCACCATCTTGGTAGCCCTCCTCTGGACACACTCTAATAGCTTGATGTCCTTCTTATACTGAGGCGCCCAAAACTGCACACAGTACTCAATGTGGGGCCACACCAGTGCAGTGTAGAGTGGGACAGTCACCCGCCTCAACCACCTGGCTATGCTGTGCTTGCTGCACCCCACAACACGGTTGACCCTTTGGCTACCAGGGAACACTGTTGACTCATATTCAACTTGACATTAATGCAACCTGCCAGATCTCTTTCCATGGGAGCTGCTCTCCAGCCTCTCATCCCCCAATTTGTATGTATAACCGGTATTATCCCATTCCATGCTGAGAATCTGGCACTTGCTCTTGTTAAATTTCATACAGTTGGTAACTGCCCAGCTCTCTAGTCTATCCAGATCTCTGTGTAAGGTCTCTCTACCCTCAAGGGAGCCCACGGCTCCTCTTAATATAGTATCCTTGGCAAACTTAACATATTCAATTCCTGCTTCCAGATCATTTAGAAAAACATTAAAGAGCACTGGCCTAAAATTGAGCCCTGACAAATGCCACTAGTGACTGGCTGCCAGCCTCATGTAGCCCCATTAACGATAACCTTTTGAGCCTGACCCATCAGCCAATTGTTCACCCAACATATTATGGACTTGTCTAGCTGTGTGCTGGACATTTTGCCCAGAAGGGTACTGTGAGAGGCAGTATCAAAAACTTTGTTAAAATCCAAAACCTCCACATCTACTGGCTTCCTTTGGTCAACTAGATGGGTGACCTTGTCACAGAATAAATTAAGTTGCTTAAGTAGGACTTTTCCCTCATGAACCCATGCTGGTTATGACCAATGACTGAATTGTCTCTCAAGTGTTTTTCAATAACTCCCAGAATAACCTTCTCCATAATTTTACTATGCACTGAATTGAGACTGACAGGCCTGTAATGGCCAAGGTCTTCCTTCTTACCCTTCTTGAAAATTGGGACATCTGCCAGCTTCTAGTAGACTGGGACCTTTCCAGACTCCCAAGGCCATTCAAAAATAATGGCAAGGCTCCTCAATGACATCAAACAGCTCTTTCAGTACGCTGGGATTAATCCCATTGGGCCCCATAGATTTATGTGCATGCAGCTGGTGCAGCAAGTCTCAAAGAAATTCAGAGTTGACTGGGAGTTTATAAACTTCCCCAGTCATGGTCCTACAGCACAAGGCTCCAGGGGTCCCAGGGCCTATAATCATTATTGTAGACAGAGGCAAAGGCATTAAATGTCTCTGCTTTGTCTACACCCCTTATTTGTGAGGTGAGTGACCTCATCAAGTAACGGACCAAGTTACTTCAACTTGTAACTCTGACTTGCCTCTTTGTTTCTGACATCTGTCTGGATTTCAGATTTTTTTTTTTAAATGGAATTGACAGTGATACTGAATCATACTAATATGAGTTTGAGTTTGGAATGGGCTCACCAAAGTACTTTAACACATTGTAACTGATGTGAAAGTTGACTTCTCTCACAGTTTCTCTACAGGAAAACCTGGTCTTACAATATTATCAAAAAAAACCCACAACTGTTCAAGGAGTGTTGTCTTATAGCAACTTGAGGCAGCCCTTTTGTTTTTATTCTGCAGGAAGATTTTGTGTAAATAATGTTAAAACATACTTTTGTCCTGGCAGCCAAACCCACCTTGTATTGACCCTGACTAGTTAAATACAAAATTATATACTTCCATCTGAAATTTAGGGAATAATATTTGCAAATCTTTGTCTGAAAACTGACTAACTCATAATGTTATCCATGTCTGTAGTTAATAAAGTAGCTTCAGTGCAGGCATACACAGTATGAGTAATAATCCTACCTCATTATTCTCAATAGAAAAATATGCATTTGACAGGCATACTAATGCCTCCTGGAAAGCAGATTTGAATAATATACACTGCTTAGCACTAAAAAACAGTTTCTCCAATTTTCCTTCTAAGCCAAAACCAGAATAAAAACAATCAGGAATTTACAGATCACAGCAACCAATTCACATCAAAAATATGCAGGAAGGAGTTCAGATGTATTGACTGCTGCATTAACATTTTTTCTTGTTTCCTTTTCTCTCTCTGAAGACAAAATATAATTAGGGTTGGCAAGTCACTGAACAATTTATTTTGAAAAACTCTTATGGACTAAGATGGTTAGAACAATTTCAGTAGGTTACTGAGAGGACTTTTTTTTTAATATGCAGGTCAGGACAGATCAAAACTTGTAAATTAAGGAACACTGTAGTGGTTAGAAATCATCACAAAAGACAGACTGTAAGAATTAAACATAAAGATACATAACAGACTCTAAGCACATATTTTAGGTGTCTTAAACACTACTTGGGAGGTTAAAATCAGTTTTTATGTGCTCCACCTAGATCTCTGCGATTCTTCAATGGTTAATATGAAAACTGAATGACAGAATATTTTGTCTAGGAAGCTATCTCTGAAAATAAAAGAAGTGTCGGGAAAATTAATACATCTTCCAGCTTCTGAGAAAGATTTTAAATTGTAGTCTTATTTGTTTGTTTGTTTTTCATATTCTAAGATCAATATTGACCAGAGGCTAAGGAAATGATAGAGGTTGCCATTTCTGTGAAGGGGTGAATGAAGAAAATAAAATGTCTAAAAAATGGCTAAAAAAAGTGTCAAATCCCTCAGTGTTTCCTTTTTACCTTGATACTATAAGGAAAATCAAACTTTAACAAAACAATTATTATTTTTTTTTAGGAAAAGCAATACAGAAGAAATCACAGAGTGCTCTGAGAGCATCCTCTACAGATCATTTCCCAAAGGTGCCTGTGTCCCTCCATAGCTCAGGAAGGAGTCAGTAATCCCTCAGAGAACTAAGCTTGAAATGGATTCACTGTACTGGTAGGGGCTGAAGGAATCATTTGTTGAACATCCTCCTCCATTAGCCTTTCCATTTTAATTGACCGCAAACATAATGGTTATTTTAAGAAATATAATATAATAGAAAAATAATGAAGTATCACAAACACCTTCTACATACCTATCATGGTTTGAGCTCAGAGGTCACTGAGCACCATGCAGGCACTCACACTCACCTTTCCCCCCCCAGTGCTCTGAAGGAGAAAATAAAGCAAACGGCTCAGGAATCGAGATGAGGACATGGAGAGATAACTCACCCATTATGATCATGGGCAAAAGGCAGATTCATTAGGGGAAGAAAAATGAACAAAAATATAATTCAGAGACTAACAAAAACACCATTTAACAGATAGAGTAGGGCAGTGAGAAGCATTACTACATCTTAAAAAACCTCCCCCCACCTCTCTCTTCTTCCTGGGCTCAGCTTTGCTCCCAATATCTCTAACTCCTCCCCACAGTGGTACAGGGGGCAGGGAATGTGGGGTGCAGTCAGTCCTGCCATTTCTTCCTTCTCAGGGTGAGGGGAACTCCTTACATTCTTCTTCTGATCCAGCATGGTTCCCCTCTCACAGGAGACAGTCCTCCACAAACTTTCTCTGACATGAGTCCCTCCCATGGGTTGCAACATTTCCCTAGCTGTTCCGGCATGGGTCACCCCTGCCTGTTGCCTCCCAGCGCCAAACTACAACAGCAGGTGCGTCTTCTTCCCTCAGAGTCCTAGTCTTCTTTGGGCACAGTCACCTGCTCTGGTGTGGGGCCCTCCACATGCTGCAGGTCAACATTTGCTGCAGTGTTGACTCCATGGTAGCAGGGGACGCAGCCCTGCCGTCTCACCACAGGATAGAGGGGGGCTCTGCACCAGCGCACCTCCCCCCGCCCTTCCTCATCCTTTCTTCCACTGACCTCAGTGTTCACATAGAAGTCACAGCTCCTCCTCACAACTCCAACTCCTCCTCCCAGGTTCTGCTTCTTAAATATGTTACCACAGAAGGCTGGCCACCATCGCTAATTGGGTCAGCCTTGGCCAGACGCAGGTTCGACTTGGAGCTGGGGAAGCTTCAAGAAACTTCTCACAGAGGCCACTGCTGTAGCCCCCTCCCCTGCTACCAAAAACCTTGCCACATTATCACAATATCTAAAAATGAGCATTCTCCTTTTTGGCCTATATCTCTCTTGCAGTTTTTAAATTTTATTTTATATTTTTTAATCTTCATGAAATTATTTCCCTGTGTTACTGGGATATTAGTTTTGCTCTTATGCTCTTAATTTTGGCTATAATTTGTTTACCCCACAAATTTTGTTCTTCCATCAATTTTCCTAATGTTTCTCTGTATTTTTTCACTTCTTTTTACAGCTTACTTTCTTCACCTATAAACTTGTAAGTATTCGCAATCAAAGAAGTACAAGCATTGTAATTCAAATTTTAAAAAAGTAAGTGTTGCTCACAAAAAGATCTACCTTTGCAAGGCCACCTTAAAAAGAGAATAGATGAGGAAAATCATTATAGAAGCTACTGCTTAGTATTTCAAAAGTAGATGAAGCTTGTATAGCATCTAGAAAATCAGAAAACCAGAATGGTAGCAAATTTAAGCACTAATGCAAAACTAATAAAAGAAAGGGTGGTTTAGGAGAGCAAATTTGCGGAATGGAGGTAGAGATTTAGCTCATTCCTCCTTGAGTCAGGAGAAAAATTATTAATAAATAAAATAATTATTCTTGACTGTTTTCTGTATATTTACATCATACAGTTAGACCTGTCTCAGCAGATAACAGGGAAAACAGTGGACCTCCACTGTATTTCCCTGAGTACAGACTATACAGCTCTGTCCACCTCATGGTGGTGCAGCTTAAGAGGTAACATCTAACTAGCAGTGCCCAGTGAAAGCGCACACCAAATCAGACTGTGCACAACTCCACCAAAGAAACCTTGTTAAAGCATGCCATTCTCCTGAAATGAGCCTTAAAACAATACCACAGAAGGTGAGTGTGAGTGTGCTTCATAGTACTGTGCTTCAGGCAAGAGTCCAGAAGCTTCTGACTCTCATCAGTGAGGTATTGAGGAGAGGTCAGTGAAATGCCTTCAACAAGGATCTAGGCAGTGAGGCTGTTTTTGGTACTCTTGACAGGACCACTCTTCACAATGCAGCCTGCAGACACAGAGAAGATGGCCACACTGGTACATTCATTTGCAGATCTTGTTATAGGGGCATTCAAGTATGTAGAGATGTATGTGTACTTACCCACATATAGACAGAGACAGACACATATTGTATCATACTCTCAGTTAGGAAACTTGGAAGAAAAAAGATTAATTTATCATTCTGCAACAAAAGCATACAGTGAGAAACAATCGATCACCTTTTAACAGGACCCAGCACAACCCTATAAGATCCACAGAGATCACAAGAGCTTTTGCAAGAGGCATAATGTCACTTCTGTGGTCTACAGAGACTCTCAAGGAAAAAAAAAAAAAATAAATAGAAAAGCGGTGTCTCTTACCATCAGTGTGGTTGATAGATGGCTAAAAATATGTTGCAATTTAGACGGCATAGAAGTAATAGCAAAAATATTTGCAACAGAAGTGTAAGAAGTTGATATGATATGGGAAGCAGTTACTCTCTCTTTCATTATGACTGTAGTAATTCTTCTCATTCCATTTATTCAGCAATTGATGACCTGTCCTCTTCACCAACAAATATGCTGAGGATGATGTAGTTTGGCAACAGACTTGCAGTTCAATAATATCGATAGCTCCTGTTTACCTGAATTGAAGTCTTAATAATTGTGGGCCACTCTCTGTCCTCTTGGCGCTACTGATCTGTAAGGTTAATAAAGGTAATAAACAAATGGGTGCTGCTGTTTGATCCACCTGGAAGGCATATGGAAAGTCAAAGAATGAAATTGTAACTTCGAACTAACCTGATAAACATTTATCAAAATACAATACTATTGCACAAGGTTAAGTAATTCACTCACCTATAAGCATGCAGCTAATGTATTGCCAGAATGATTTAAGTGTTTCTGAGATGACTCCTTCAAACACAAATGAATTTGCAACACAAAATAAAGCCTAGTGTTTGGTATTTCTGTTCTCAAATGAAATCACGATACTGAGGAAACAATGTGTTTAAGTGTTTTGCAGCTTTGGAAAACTTCCATTTAATCTCATTAAATAACAACTGAATACTTCTTAACTGGAGAAGGATTTAACATCACTTAGCTTTGAGAAGAAACAAAGATATATGTACAAATCTACAATGGTTTCCAAATTCTACACAAATATTAAATGAATCATTTATCAAGAACTTTTGAATACTCAAAGCCTAAAGAGAAACTATTGGCTTGTTTTCCAATCATACTCAAATCATTTTACTTTATTTTAGAAACCCTATGAATCTTTTTAAGACAAATCTTTGTCAAATCTTCAGTCACAGTTAATTATTTTATCCAGTTAGTTAAGCTTTACTCTAGTGTTTGTATGATATGTCTTCCTGCCAAAGACTCAGCCACTACAAATGTGTAACTTTCCCTCTGGATTTATCACTGATTTTTTTAGGAGAATAGCTTTAATATTGTAAAAAAAAATCACAGTCATATATTAAGTCTAACATTTTGAGCCTTTTTAAGGATTTCTACATAATTTCCTAATCATATATGAAGCTTTTAAATTTTGATGAGAGGGAAAAAAGATTTTAAATAAAGCAGCTGCAATTAAGGTGCACAAAAAAATTTATTTCTCTTTTTTTCCACTTTCTGTAACAAATAGGATTCTGAATGAAAATAGAAGCTGGCAAAATTTTCAGCAATTCAACAGCAGATCGATTCCAAATTGTTTAAATAAAAGTGTTGTGCTACTCTTTTAAAATATAAAAGAACAAAGATATTTGGAACATACTGTCAGCGATTGGAATATAGGTTTTATAAGTCTTTTCAATAATAGCAATAACCATGAAAACTATGCAAAGCCATCATGTGATCAAAGAGAAAACTGACAGAAGAACACAATATCTTAAAAAGAAAAGAAAACTTTAAATATTAAATTACCTGTTATCATTTTTTTGTTTTAGTAAGGACAATAAATGTTATGAGAAAAATTTGCTAGTCAATTTTCCATTTTTGGTTCTGTATAGGTGGATTTCTTTATTGTTTCAGCAATGTCTACAGGATATCAATATTCCTTTAAGTTGGCATTCATTTGACAAGAATAGCTGGACTTTATGACATCTGCCTCAAAAAAACTCTGCTTTAGGAAACTGGCCAATTAAAAAAAAAAAAATGTGTTTTCTGATGTGATTGGTTATTTTCTAGTTTGCATTTCAAAACAAGAAAGTAACTCACAGACCAGTCAGACAAGGAAGGGGGCATAGGGTGGACTGAGTTTATAGATCGACTTAACCTTCTCAGCTAACAGTAGAGCACATCCTACACAGGCAGTGCTTAAATAAGGATCTACAAAGCCCTTAGCCTTCTCAGGAAATTTACATCTGTCCCAAGTCTAGGAAAGCTTGAGGAGGCTGCAAATCACCAGCACCACATAAGGAACAAAGTACAAGTATTAGGGCATACCTGTGAAGTTCCAGTTTAACAAGAAATTTTCTTCCCCAAAAAACATGTAAAGGAAAATCAGCATTGAATGACCACTCACTTTCCTGCTTTCCTTTTGCCCAGATTTCTGGACTGTCTTGTTCTAACTGGTAAGTCCACTTTCCCTATGAAAATGTAGGTTTGGAGGCCATTCACAAAACCAAATCAGATCTGCTTGGTCACTGCCTTTTGTGGAATAAAGAATGAAATTTTCTTATTGGGCCTTATGCTCAGAGACCAGTTACTATTTTCTCACCTCCGTGAATCCTGAAGGCATAGTGTTGTAAAAGAACAGGAATGTAAATTTAACATCTAGTTCTTTGGATGCATATTAGTTCATTATGGTTTGTGGCTGATCTCTAAAAGGCTCAAGTCCTAAAATGAAAATGAACCTGCATTTCCATCTGTAGCCATTGTTTTTGTCTCCATCGGAGAAAGGGAGAGTTTAGTCTCCCCACACTAGGCCCACTTAGATTGCTAGATACATTAAACTAATAAAGCCACAGCCTGTTTAAATCCTTGTCTGTGTTTGCTTTTAGATGACCTGTGTCCAGATCAAAGATCAGAGCACTTATTTGGAGTCTGTCACAAATTAGTGATGATCGTTTCGTTTGCTACACAGTAGTTTATACATGACAGACTATTAGCATATAGCTACATATTTTTTAAGTGGTATGCTTTTGTGGAGACTGCAGCTTCACTATACAATTTGCATAAAACAGCATTTTCTAGAAAATATTTCTAAGGCACTTGCGTAATGTGAAAAACAGAAAGCAATTCTGTGTATACTGCTAAACAACATAGATTATTCCTTCCCAGTTGCCAAGGAAATAGATTATCAAAGTGAATAATTGGTTAATTTCTTCATGTTGTATTAGTAATCAGCAAGCTTATTTGCTTTATTTTCAAAATCAATAACATTGTGTTCTGTGTTCCATAAAATCAGAAGAAAATCACTAATTTAATAAGATTTTTTTATCATGCAATGGAACTGTACCTGTTGGATTTTTTTGTTGTTGTTTTTTTTTTTTCCTTTAGAGTCCATTGTTGCAACAGTTAGACAAAACTGCATGAAGTAAAAGGTATGTCTGAAAATTTCAAATTAAAAAGTAAAATTATAGAGAAGACTGTAATTTGATTATTGCACAAACATTAACAAACTGTGGTATAAAATTAATATTAGGAATTCATCACCAAATGCTGAGAAGTTAAGAATGATAGAACTAAAATGGTGAGACAACCTTTAATTGCCCACCTCGTGTGTGCACTATAAGGTAATCTTTAATTACATAATCATACACTACTTTTTCCCTGAGAATAACTGCCTCACTCTGTGCACAGAATGGATGATGCTTACTTAATGAGCAACTATTCAGAATCTTTTTCTTCATAACATTTAGTGAATGGTCCCATGGTTTATTTACAGTACATTATTCAAATGCAACTCTGCTAAGGAAATTATTACTTCTCCCATCACTTTTCCTGGGACTAAGGTTAATATAGTACCTAAAATGAGAAATTACTCTCTTTTGGAAAAAGACTTTAGCTCTTCCCAATCTCTGTGTTGTTAATTTTGAGTCTTTCTAGTAAACGACTTCGGTAGTTTCTAATTAGCTAATATATCATTCAATTTCTCTGATTTCAGGACAGATAGATTTTAGAGTTCTAATCATTATTTGAATTTAGAGTTATGAATTTATCTTTAAAATATTTCTTAGAGTTTTGATATATAGAGTATTTTAAAAATAAAAATACAGGTTCAAAATTTTTAACTTTAGGGTTTTTTTATTTTTTCAGATCAAAATTTATGCAGATTTTAGTAGGTAGACAAACTATAAATACTGAGCAGCTATTGTTACACAGGATTTGAAGGGGGAAGATAGAGATGTAGCCATGTTTTCCAACAGCATTAACCAAGAAAGTGTCCTTTCTCATCAAGGAATCTTTTTCCTTATCCAAATCTCCCACCTGAAAAAAAACAGGGGAGGATGAATAAAGGAAAATGCCGGCGCGTTTTGAATAAAGGAAAAGGTGCCGGTGGTGCCTGTTCTGAACGAGGTGTAAGCACACCAGCGGTCACTCGCCGAGACCAGCTCCAGTGTAGGTAAGCCCGCACTGGAGGGAAATAGCGGCAAAATGGACCGTCAAAGAGCTGTTTTGGAGGGCTTTTGGAGCCAAAAAGGCGGCTAGCCGGCTCTAAGGAGGCTAGCAAGCCAGTGGGCGGGCAGCTGAGGCGGTGTGGGCAGAGGGCACAGCCAAGGGCCGGTGGCGCCTGTTCTGAACGAGCTGTAACCGCCCCGGTGGTCACTCGCCGGACTCACAGCCCTCCCCTCGGTAACGAGCTCGGTGGGCTACCGAGTTAGCGTGGGCGGAACCAGCACCACCCACCGTTGATCAGGTAATAAGAACCCTGTGGGAGGGCAGGAATGGCCCACCGAGCTCAGGGTGGTCAGACAGTACTTGACTGTGAGTGCCCCGAGGCAGCTTGTAGGGCAGGGCTGAGTCTCTGCCACTGGACAAGGTATGTTCGATCCCTGCAAGCCATTGTCTAGTGCCGGAGAGAGGGGAGGGAAGGAACAGCACTGCAGGGACATGAGAGCACAGCGTGTGGGAAACAGCACCTAGGGATTGGTTCCCTCCCAGCCAGAGAGAAGACCATGGTCACAACACAGCCAAGAGGCAGAGTGATGAGGAATGTGGGAACCCAGAGGTCCTGCACAAACAGGCGGCTGTGCAGGTCTCTGCCTGCTGAGAGTGCCTGAGCCTGGCACTTGAACCGGAGGGAGTCAGAGAAAGGTTGAGAACGATCAGAGTGTGAAAACACTTGGGGAGGAGTGTCTGGAGAGCTGCCAGTCAGAGAGGGACCTGGGGGTGTTGATTGACAGCCAGCAGTGTGCCCAGGTGGCCAAGAAGGCCAATGGCATCCTGGCTCGCATCAGAAATAGCGTGGCCAGCAGGGACAGGGAAGTGATCTTACCCCTGTACTCGGCACTGGTGAGGCCGCACCTCGATGACTGTGTTCAGTTTTGGGCCCCTCACTACAAAAAGGACATTGAATGACTCGAGCGTGTCCAGAGAAGGGCAACAAAGCTGGTGAAGGGTCTGGAGCACATGTGGTACGAGGAGCAGCTGAGGGAACTGGGGTTGTTTAGTCTGGAGAAGAGGAGGCTGAGGGGAGACTTCATCACCCTCTACAACTACCTGAAAGGAGGTTGCAGAGAACTGGGGATGAGTCTCTTTAATGAAGTAATCAAGTAATAAGTGATAGAACAAGAGGTAATGGCCTCAAGTTGCACCAGGGAAGGTTTAGACTGGATATTAGGAAGCATTTCTTTACAGAACAGGTTGTTAGGCGTTGGAATGGGCTGCCCAGGGAGGTGGTGGAGTCCCCAATCCTGGAGGTGTTCAAGAGGCAGGTTGACATAGCGCTGAGGGATATGGTGTAGTTGAGAACTGTAAATGTTAGCTTAATGGTTGGACTGGATGATCTTCAAGGTCTTTTCCAACCTAGATGGCTCTGTGTGATTCTGTGTGAAAATATTACTTCTTCTTTATGTAATAATTCACACCTGATTTAGTCTGAAAGTCTCTGAATTTAAGCATTAAAAGAAGCCCACAACTATCTGACTTTATTTTTCAGCATGTGAAAAGGGAAATATCTTGTATTAAACTAATACTTCCTTATATTCTTATTCTATTAGAGATTCATGTGCTGTTTAATAATTAAACAAACTGTATTACTTATAATTCTCACAAGAGAAAGATTTGGTTTCCATAAAAAGCTCTATCTTTATCCTTTCTGTGGTAAAATGCATTCTGGCTAACAAAAATATGTTTGACCTGGAGGCTAAGGATATTTTCATACCACAGAGAAAATTGATCAGGCTGCTTATGTTCCTTAAGAATGGTTCTGTTAAAATAACTGAATGACAATTACTCTGTCAGAAACTTTGGTACACAGTTTTTGTTTCAGATATGAACAACCTGTAGAAGGGATCTGACTAGGGCAGAACATATAGTGATAAATTCACAATATACATTTCAGAGTCTGGTCCAATTAACAACAAACTTTTCATGAACATTAATATATCACAAAGGAGAAGACTTTTTTTCTGTATAACACCACTGAATTTAAACACCTACACTGATTTCTTTTCTCTCAAATGCAGCGTTCCCTGTAAAAACAAGAAAACATACACACCATCACCACCACCACCCCTTTTAAAATACAAAATTTGGCAAAGTAAAAGAAAAAAACCAACCAATTCCCAGATTCATGACAAAACAGAACAGTTGTATAATACTATAGTGTTTTCAAAAGGGCTGGCTCTGTATCTTACATAATTGTAGTTTATGAAATGAGGTGTTCTAGCTCTTTATCCTGGAAAATCTTATGTCAAACAAAAGCATCAGTGAGGGAAATTGCTTTCTCAGTATTACTGATCAAGTAGGTCTTTGTGAGCTATAGGTTGTTCTCAACATATTGCTGACTAGAGAGCAAATTTCTTTTATGTGATCCCCCAAAAACTCATCTAAGCCCTACTTCATTCCCTGGAGATGCTAGATAAATAAAACGTGTTAATTCTTTGGGTTCTTCTTCAGAATATCTTGGTCAGTATTAGCTCACAATTTTTCATACATCTGATGACTCTTTTTCCCAAATTGCCCTTTTGTTTCTCTCAAGGTTTCAGTGAGGAGTTTCAAATGACTGTAGCAAATAATTCTTTCAGGGTTATTGTTATACAGTTTTTAATTTCCCTATAAGCAGGCTGAAAATTCCACTGAATACTCATGATACTCTCTTTTTGCAGACCTTCATTATGATTTGAAGTGCGAAGGCTTGGACAACTGGCCCAAGCCAGAGTTGACCTATAGATGAATCCTGTATATTTTATAATTGATAACCATTGTGCTAATAAGTATTATACTGTTATAACAAACCACCTATTCTGATGTAAAAAGTGGAAGTATTGAAGCCTGAACAACAGGCCCTGAGCCAAAGCTACTAACTCAGTATGTAATCATTAGTGAAATATGTATGGAAGATGTAGCTATCTTGAATGTATCTTTATCTTTCTTTGTGTGTGGATAAGATAACAGGGTCATGGAGACAGTTGTCTGGCACTGTGGCCTGATGTGAGACCTTGTGCATAATCTAATTAGATAAGCAGGGAAACTCCCTTAGCTTCTCCCTTGAGCCCTGGCCAGGCTCTGGGGGAATCTAATGTGAGAGTGAAACCAGATATTTCCGCTTAAAACAAAGGTGCCAGCTATTCTGGCTTGCTGATTTTTG
Source organism: Strix uralensis (assembly GCF_047716275.1). Classification (NCBI taxonomy): domain Eukaryota; kingdom Metazoa; phylum Chordata; class Aves; order Strigiformes; family Strigidae; genus Strix; species Strix uralensis. The sequence continues at coordinate 74,455,248 of NC_134012.1, forward strand.
GGTATATAAAGCTGGACCCGCTCACAGCAACTTTGGAAGCCTCACCTATGGGTGGACGCACCGCGTAGGATTTCCCACTTGCCGGGACAGGCTCTCCAAATCCTCGCTGTAACCGGGGCTCCCCAGCAACTGCAGATCTGGATGATGGTAACGTATGCAAGTGGTGATGCATCTCTCTTAATCACTATTCTCTCTCTCAGGTAGTAAAGATTTGATGCATTACCCTGTATTTTCCTAATTGTTTGAGTGCACTATTCTGTCTTTTCTTACTGTATGTTTTCTGTATTATTCTGTTATATTGTTTAGTTATTTCTAGTAAAATACACCTGCTCTTTTCACTCTGGTGTCTGAGTTTAATTGGTATCCCGAATCGGCAAAACATGATGGGTCTGATGGAAGCATCTGCAGAAGTCAAGTGCGTTGAAGAAGCAGATTAATTATATATGATACATTTTCACGTGGAAAAAAACCCACAAACTTACTGAAAGGGACATAAATTTCTCTTGTAGAAATTTTTAAGCACAAAAGACAATCCTTCTGAATAAAAATCTGAATTTGGCTGATCTGTGTGGTATTATCCTGAAGGATACTTCCTTAAAACACTGTAGAAAATGCAATTATTCAAGTGATATGATCATTCCAAAATTTTCCTATTTCATAAAAGTACTCACTGAATTGGTAGGTAGTGATTGTCATTGCTGCTTTATGATTTTCTAATACTATATGAAAAAGTGCAGATTTAAATACATGAGAACTCAGTGAGAACTCATAAACTAACAGTTTCAGTGAAACACCAGAATATGGGAAAAGAAATTGAAACAGCTGTTTCCAAACTTTTAATGTTTCAACAACAATATTTTTCACCTGTAATCATATTAGGTTAAAAAGTAAATCACCCTCCTCTTCTATCCTTTGTTCCAGAAAAATAATCAGATTTGAAATGACATTATGTATTTGTTTTAACTTGGTCAAAGTGGAAAAACTACTTATTTGTCTGCCACTAATGCACAGACCATCTCTCGTTCCATAACCATGAGCAACATGAACCACTGCATAGAAATGAGTAGAGATATCATGATGGACAAAATTAAGTCTTTCATTGCCTTCAATCACAAAGTACTCACAATGCAATTCTTGTGCATAGTAATGCAAGATTGAGAAATACTGTCTTCTGCTCCAAATGGCTAATATGTTGGAAAAAACTTTGGATGAAATGGGTTTTGTTAAATATTGTCTGTTCCTTTCTTTAGAACATTGTGTTTTACATTTGTAATTCAATCTTGCTATGAATTTTCAGAAACTATTTCAATTACATTGACTAAAATTATTCTACCAATTGGAAATAAATATTTTAAATAAAATATATAAATTTATATAAAATCAATGCACTGCCAAACCTCTATTAGATATATATGTATTTAATCATAAACATATATGCATGCATACACACAGATAGGGGTTTGCTTTCACATATATACATATGTAATGGTTTAATAATTTAATGATAGATTTCTTCTCCTCTATCCACTCCACTCCCATTTCTAATAACAGAGGAAGATCTCAAACATTCAGTGTGGGCCTTCTTTTAGCCAACAATCATGGACTGTGTCTGAGCTCCCCAGTATAAAAAAAAAGACATTGACATAGTGACAAGTCTAGTGAGGGACCACAAAGGTGATTACAGAGCTCAAGCACATGGTGTACGAGAGGAGGCTCAGAAAAATTGTTTTATTCAGTCTTAAGAAGAGAAGATTAAGGAAAGATCCTATTGCTGTATCCATGTACCTAGTGGAAGTGTAGACAGGAAACAGAGCCAAACACTTCTGAGGTGTATGGTGATAGTGGAAGAGGCAACAGACACAAGTTACAGTGGGAGGAATTCTGATTAGATGTTAGAAAACAAATTTTCATAATGAGGAGAATGAAATACTAGAGCAGGTACGCAGAGGACTGTCATTCTGGATGATGCTCAAACCTAACAGGACATAACCCTCACAACGTCTATCACAGTTGGCCCTTTATTTCAGCAAGGGATTGGACCTTCATAGGTCACTCGCAACATAAATTGTTCAGTGACTCTGTAACTAAGTTAATAAGAGGAAACACCAGTACTAACACTTCCAAAGATAAAAGGTTCTTCCCCTTCTTATAGCTATTATTATATCATGATTTTTTTCCTTTTTTAATCTGTAGCAAACCTAATTTAAATAGAGCTTCTAACATACTTTCCTGTTTCTGGAATTACTTATGCACTGTTTTAAAATGTCACCATTTAGTTTGGAAAGAGTCCACAACTGAGTTACAAACAAGCATAAAATACTATCTTTAAAGCAGTAAACAAGGAGTTTCCTATCTGACAGCATTATTGTTAACAGCATTGGTGAGTGTAATTCCCCATGCGCTGCTTTGACAATTTAGCCCATAAAGTTCAATGATGCTTATTTTACATTGTGACAGTTACACTTTATATGAATCATGTAAGAATAAAAATCAGAAGTGATGTCAGCATACTAGAAAGAGCATAGAAGAAACTCTTGGAGGTGGTTTAGTTATCCAATCTGAAACAAAGCCTGAACTGCATTTAATGCTCATTGACATGTCTTACAGTGCTGTCTGGCCTCAAACAGATGGTTGAGAAAGTAAAGGTTCTCCTGTAAGTCCTGTCTCTTCTGTCAGTCCTGTAGGGTTTGTATTGACTACCATATGGATACCTATGTGTAGGCAATGGATTGTATATTTTGGCTGAATGAACTGAGGTATTTCTTAAATTCTTTCAATAAAGTCTTTCAGATTTTCTTGCTGAATTGCAAGATACAAATTTCACTACTAGGTCAGTCATGGTTAAGGTGCAGACGTTTATTTCTAATGGATTGTTATAATCCTGAACAGTGACTGTCATAAACTGTGATCCTCCTGCTGCTGAAACTTCAGACCCACAAAGAGATTAAGACTACAATTGTTCACCATATTGAAGTACTTATTTATTTATAACCAAAGATCAATTGTTATTTTAACTTCTCTGTCACTACTTTCATAATCAACAGTGCTTTTATCTCTACAAACCTTCCAGACTTCCCAGGTCTCAGAAGCCAAAACCAACACCTCTGAATACATGGGTCCACTCCAAAGAATGAAGATGACTGTTGATTAACTTACTACTTTATGTCATGCTTGTTGCAATAATTTTGTCAGTGGCTAAAGGAATCAGTCATACAATAGTATATATGGGAGCAAATCAAAGTACTGTTTTGCTCATCCTAAGGAAGACAAGTCGTATTCATTTAGCATTAGACTTTTTCCTTCTCTTTATATTAATTAGTATAATCCTGGCTCAAACACCAGTCTCATCTGCAACAGCTGTTTAGCATCAATTACTGAACATTAATGAATTAATAATCTCTAATTACTTCTACTGATGTACAGACAAATATTCACAATCAGTACAATTGGAAAAAAAAATCTGGAGAAACAAAAATTTCATCTCTGAGTTGGCTATAACAATTCATGAATCCTTGTGAACTTTATTAAGTTGATATGTTCAAAAGTCCCTGTGAAAAATAGAAGTGTTTCCTTTGACGTTCTTGAAATGTTGGTTTATTTTGAAATAATTCCCAATATGTGAAAGTTTAAAAAGGTGTAAATTATTTTTTTGACCCAAATAGATATATTTCTTTTAAAAAAAAGCAAAACCAAAAACCAACAAAATAAGAGCTAAAGTAATTATTTTTATGTTGACCTAAAGCAATTATACTTCCAGATGTTCAATTAGACCAGAAAAACAAATAGGTCAATATTTGCATGACACTAATCATCTGCATAGCACAATATATGCATAGCAGAACCATAAAATGACTTTCTCCTTGCTGCAGAAATCTGCATAATTGCACAACTTTTCCAGATTTTTTACATGCATTTCCCATGATTTTATGAGCCACAATATTCATTATCCTATATTGAGTAACCAGACTCATAATTTTTTCATGACTTTTTGCAGACACCCTGAAATATCAGAACTGTATTCTGTCTGTAAAGAAAGCAGTTGAATAAAATTGCAATCAAGCTTTCCAGTTAAAGGTATACATTCTGCTTCCTCAGTATAATGGTTTTGCGGAACATTCCCTTGTCTGATACTGTAGTTACTTTGAGGTTTCAATACAGATTTCCTGGTTTATTTTTTCTTCCTGTTCATGACATCTTATGCTTCTTAGTGATAATTGAAAAAAGTATATTTTTATCTTAAAGCTGTTAATACAGCTGTTAATACAAAAGATATTAATTTAGAAAAATGAGACCTTATAGGAGTTTGTCAGTTATTTCCCAAAAAGAAAAAAAAGAAACCAAATCTACTACAGAAGAGACTTTCAGCTGTTTCTATGTCTCTTTTTTGGGAGAGGACTGGTTTTAAACTGTTAGGACCCTTACAAAAGATGAGATTAAATGACAGAAATATGACATCTTTCTGATGAAATACCCAGGTGCAATAATTAAATAAAGTAGAAATATTATTTAACAATTTCTGCCATTATTTAATATAACAGCTCCCTTCCAAGCAAAAAAAAAAAAAAACCAAAAACAAACAAAAAAAACCATAAATACTTATTTACTTCTAAATGCATTGAGAATATTGGACAATAGTGGTGGTTTTAAGAAGGAATTAATAAAAACTGAGGTGTTTCTAAACACAGTGAGAGACAAACTGAGTCCACTGCTTTTGAAGTGAAATATTTCCTACTGCAAGCAGATTTTATAAATATGAGGACATTATTAAAGATTATTAAATTAACTACAACACTGAAAATCTTCCATCTCACGGTCACCATACAGGATTCTGGTCCTGACACAAGTTACTTTCTGTTTAGAACACCACAAATTATACTTTTGTATTCCTGAAGTGGTGCTATAAAGGGCTAAGCTAGTCTCACATAATAACCACCACAACCAATCGCTGCACATGTTTTTGAACCCAACAGTGAGGAAACTGAGATTCCAGTCATTACTGAGGAAGACCTAAGAATCTGCTATGGATGTCACAAACAGCACCATGGGTGCAGAATTTGAACTGAATGATTAATTTCAATAAAATAGTGGGATATTGTACTAAAAGATTCAACTGTGGCTTTTTGCTTCAAGGCAAAGAGAAAAGGTCAGTCTCCATTGGCACAAGGCAAATATCTTTAAGAAAGACTAAATTATGAGAATCAATGTAAATTACTGTAAAAATGCATCTCTACTTAATAAGGAGGATATTTAATATATTATTATTATTTGCACTACCATCATATAGAGAGAGCCCATTCAGTTTAACAGTGTCAGTGTCCATGCACAGTGAAGAGGCTATTAGCCTTTTACCATAGAATCTAAGGAGTAGCAAAGAATCGCAGGGTAAACAAAAACATATGGAAAAATATGGGGCATATAGAGTCAGTAATTACATGGCAATGCAGTATAAAAGGATGTAGGAACAATTATGGCATATTTCTTTAGTCCCAAGAGCTGAAGCCAAATCTCCTGTGTTAATAAAACCTTCATAGTACTCCACACATGATAATAAGAACAGGAGGTTATCAGCCCATCAAAGAGCTTAATGCATACCCTCTTGTCATTTATGTGGCATCTACAACTATGTGAGAATGTGTGGATGTGTCTGATTTTTTCTCTTCATGCAAATCAACTACTTTTTCACTCCCATGAACATTCATCCAGTACCATTTCAGTGTGGTCGAGGTATAAATAATTTCAAATGGTATGTCACTACAAGTAGAGGAGTAAAACAAAGTAGTAGGACCAATATATTAAAAAGCCACTCTAAAATATTTCTGTTTTTTTTTTTTTCCTATGAAATTTGTAGCATAAATAACATGCAATGGTGTGAAGTTTTTACTGTCAGTTGTTTCAGTGAACTACATAATCTATTCCAGGATTTTGGAGTAAAACTTGTATCCCAAATTTATAACTGTAAATATTTTAAAAGATGTCAGTATATATTTCCTCATAGTGTTTGCATAAGATGTAGACAGTGTGCAAAATTGTATATGGAGTTAAACCTTAAATTTTAATTACATCCTAGTTAAGAAATATCAAGTCTGGCTTTAAAACCAAACTAAACCAAACCAAAACAGACAAAACCCTCCAAAACAGCTGATATTCTTCAAGTATTTGTATGGTTAATGAGGCTCCTGTTCTTACTTTTCCAGAAAATCATGTTAGTGACATCTGATTGCCTAATGTCAGAAACAAAAGCAGTGAAATACCATTCACAGCAAAATCTAATAGTAACAAACAGTTCTATTAAATTATGTAATATTTCTGTCTTTGATAAAAAGGGTAATGTTTTAATTTGATATAACAGTGATCATTTTGTCACTGCAGAGGCTATATCTTCCACAAAGCTTGTCAATTTTTTGTTGCAAGTCAGTGAAGTTAGGTTATCATTATTCAACTTTGTTTTTCTTCTGTAATCCAAGTGATCTGAGGAGTGATTTTTTAAGTACACAAAACTTCACTCTTAGGAGGCAAATCAAAACATTGGAATTCAATGAGATTTTGGGGAGGAAGGAGCAGGGAGGTGTTAACTGCCACCAGGTTGCTGTGTTAATACTTTTGCATGTCTTAGCGAGATTTTCATGATTAATGAGACAACTGAGGTCATACAAGATGCTAACAAGGGACAAGATCACATGGGATTTACTGACCACAGATGGGGCAGTTCGGTTTTGTACAAGTACCTCAAGGTTCTTCTGCAGAGTTCCGCTACCATGGTGCCATGTTGCTAAAGGGAGATGTTGCATAACAAAGGCTAGAAACAATTAGGTATAGACAGGGAAGATGACCTGTTCAATTTTACTACTGTTAGGTGGGTCTAAAAGTTTCACCGTCAAGGGGGGAGCCTTGAGGTTTATACAGCCCCCATAATTTCTCTGTGAAATCTGAAGAAGCTGGTGTTAATTATACAGCTGCTACCACAGGTATGTGTTTCTGAAGGGAAAAATGTAAGAAAGGGAGAGATAAGTAGAAAGACATTTTATTATAAAAACAATACAGATTTCTGAAAAAAAATACTTGCGGACATAATCTCCTTCAAAGGGCCAAAATCTCTATTCCTAAAATCAATGCTAAAAGTATGATCAGAAACAATGTTACAAGTGCTCAGAGGGCTTTTTGCCCAGCTCTGATCATTACTCATCTCTGGAGAACCTGGCTCATCTTCTAGTGCGCTTAACAAGATAAAAGAGAAAATGATTTATTCTATACACAGCTGTTAAATGAGAGCCTTTGATTCCAGTTTGAAACAATCTCAGAGACCATAACTTTATTTTACTTTCTTTCTTGTTGTGCGACAATGTTTATAGTTTTCCCAGTTGTGACTGAGAGGTCACTCAGTGAATTTTTCTGACCCTGTCTGATAACAGTTAAAGACATCATTGATGGATCTCTGTTGTTTGCCATAGTGGCTGCCGCTTACTGATTTTCCCACTTCTCCGTCTTGTATTTTGACATATCATTCAGAGCTCATGCGTGACAGCTCTTTTGTGTAACCATGTTGCTTTATATATCATTTCCTTTCTTGAAAATGTAATGTAGAATTTTTCTGCTCACAGAAGTACTTTTTCATTTGGCTTTAGAAACATTTGTCATCTCCTGCAGGATAATATACAGTACATCAACTTCTTACATCATTTGTCTTAGAACCATTTATTTCCTCCTTACTTTGCTTCCTTTCAGTTAATATCCATCTTTTACTCTCGCCAAAGATAATAAATATCTTTTTCTCTTCCCTTTCTCCTTATCCAGTTAGCCTTCGCTTACATTGGGCTCTAAATGAAGTTGATATTTATCAGCATATTTTGTCCAAATCTCTTAAGGGTTTGTTTGTTTGATTTTTTTTTTGTATCTGTCATTTTCAGCATTTGTGAAACATTTTAGTTTAACTTTGAAGGATATTAGAATAATCTTGCAGTTGGTGTACTTTACTGAAGGAAGAATGTGAGAATACACCTTTTAACCCTCACTAGAATATTTGCTGGTTCCTTCCTCTAAACCGCAACTCTCTTAAACAAACACCTCTGTAGTTATGTATTTAGCATGTTATCACACATATGTATATTTACATACATGATTGTGTGCATGCATGATATATACATACATATATGCATATATCAATTTATATATTGAACAGTGCGGGGAGAGAGAGAGAAACTATCTGGTAAAAACAGATTTCTAATTGTGTCTTTGAAGCGCAAACATTTTCCCTGAACTGAACAACTGAACAATTCATTTAATGCAGTGTTGGCTAAATGTTACCCCCTTCTCAGAGGCAAAAAACTCTATATTTAGTTCCATCTCAGAAATCACAAGTACACCCTTATAATTTTCTTTTGTATTATAACAAACTTTATGGTAGTTTTTAAGGAATAATAGAATATCTAGGATTGTTGGAAATAAAATATTAATTAACTGTACGACACATTTTTTCCTTTAGTGAAAATACTCATTGTACCTAAATGTTTAGAGATTCGAGAAATTAATTTTGAAATTCCTGCACATTTCTAAAATGTCTTTGTATAATAATTTCTTAATAGGATTTTTAGAAAGATGATAAAATGTTTACATGTAGCAATGTTAGTAATGTAATATGTACATTATTTATTATATAGGTATAATTACATTATATATATATCTATGCAGTGTATATTCTAGAGATATATAAAAAACATAATTATTAAGATATAATTTTATATAATTATATATATATTTATATATCATTCCCCAAATACATATAATTCCTGTCCTGTCTTTAAAACAAAACTTATTCAGGAATAACGGACATTGTGTGTGTGTGTGTGTGTGTGTGTGTACCTAGGTATTATGCAGGGTACCAGTGGTGTTGCCTCTGATTTCTCATCACCTGCTTTCTCTACTCAGATAGCACTCTGTCTCCAAAGTCCCTCTTTATGTTTCTGACTGTGCAGCTCATCTCATTGTGGCAGTTATCCTCTGATATTTTCCACTGTTTGTATAGCAAAAGAACTGAGGGTTGGTTGAGGTGTGGTCCACACTTTTTAAAACACATAGGGATTTCCTTAGCAGTTTGAAGTAATTCCTCAGAAAACTGACACGGAGCACACCTATGGCTGTAAGAAGAAACAAACATAAGCTATTTGATAGTAATGATCTTTAAATTTCATTCAAATTTAGAAAAAAATTTAAAAATATTTTTAAAGATTATGGTATTTTAAAGAAAATAAGATGAAACTAATTTAAAAAGACATGTTTAGTTTTATTGATAAATACTCTGATAATACAAAAAGGGTATCTTTAACTGAGTAGAGGAATCAAAACTACAACATTCATTAGGAAATTATTAATTTACTTTAGAATTTGGGGTTTTTTTATTGGTTTTTTCTTCTGTATCAAGGTCATGTCTAAGGAAGAAAATAAAATGTAGAAGTAGGCAAGTTTATAACCACTTCATACTGCATAGCAGACAGTTATCTATATATGTTGTCCAGTTCATTGCAAAACAGAAAGATTTCAGAAAAGTGCTTTCACTATGATTCACATCTCAAAGATATTTCACACAGCCAGAGATTTAATGAGTTTCATTCTCTTTAACAAGAATAAAAGAAGGTTAAGGCACGACTTGACCAGAAGCTACAAGCTAACGTATGAAGAACAAATTTCTAACAGTGGCCAGCTTTTTAGCCTAGGAGAAAAGGGTACAATAAGATCCAGTGCCTGGAAAATGAAACTAGGGAATGAAAAATCAAACATGGGCAAGAATGTTTTACAGAAGGAACAGTTTGTCACTGTAACAGCTTATCTATGAGCTTGGTAGGATATCTATTGCTTGAGCCTTTAAATTGAGACCAACTGTCATTAGAAAAGGTGCAATAGAGTTTAAATGCTGGGTGTTTAAGACACACATTGCTAACCTGCATAACATGTACATCATATTAATGATCATATTCCTACCCATCCTTAAGAATATATTCCATTCAGGAAGACATAAAGGGAGGGAAGTTCTTATAACTAAATTACTTAATATATTTGTCATATGAATGGTAAAACATTTATATGTGACTATAGCAATGCTAGTAATGTTTTTATATGGGGATTGCAATTTTGATGAAGAGCTTTTTGGCTCTGTATTTGATAATGTTTGATAAAGTGGCAGTGAAATGCCCAAGCATTGCCTACAAACAGGTGACTGCAGAGTGGCAGCTGACAGTAATTCATCTAGCCAGTACCAAAACGTGTACAGATGGAGTGAAATTGTGGTGAGTTCAAAAAGAAACCAAAACATGCAGTACTAAGTGGAGCACGACCACACCTGGGTGAAGGTTTCTGTTACTTGTTGTGTGGACCAAGGACTTGAGAACAGTTGGTGTTAGGTTAACGATTGGACTAGATGATCTTCAAGGTCTTTTCCAACCTAGATCATTCTGTGGTTCTGTGATTCTGTAATACAACTTCATGGTCTGCAAACCTTAAACACACAGATAGGCAAAGTACAGTTGTTTGATTTACACATATATCTTACACATATATGCTCTGCTGAAGATAGTCCATATGTCTCCAACATGTGTAAGTCATTTAAAACATGAATACATTTCTAATACACAGAAAACTTGGAACAAAAAGGGGAGAAATACTGTATTAGTCATGTTAACTTTCTGTCACTGTATTCCAAAAGCCTTGTAAAAGAATGGTGACTAACAGGAACATATTTAGACTCCTTTTAAAACAGTTACTTTCAAAGTCTGACATGCTTTGTCAAAAAAATCCTGTGGTGAAATCCACGCTATCTTGAATTCAGTGATGAAATCAGGTTTGTGAATTTATAAACCGCAGCATCTTTTGTTAAACAAAGTGACAAAAGTTAGAAAAAACAGGAAAGTTGTTCATGGCATCAGGATTTCACATGCTCTTGCAGCTGCTTCTTCCTTATAATATATATGCTTATTTTTCTACAGCGTGACAAACCATTTCTTTGGGGTGGAAGGGGAGGAAGAAAGCGGATTTTTCTGTTTTGGATTTTTTTCAAGATCATCTCTTCCCTTTCCTCTCACCCTTTCCAAATACTAGTGCCTTCCTGTCTGTTAAGCAGATAGAAGTTATGGGCACTTTTTTAGTAGATTAGTTGGGTATATATTTAATTTTAAATATTACTCCTCATTAAATTATTATATTATTTGTACATGTTTTATACAAGTAAATATAACTAAATGTATTTGATTGTAATGGAAACCTGAAGTCCAAAAGATTTAAGATAATCAGAACTGAGGTGATAGGAATCACACCAAAGGCAAATATATTAAGCATTTTCATGGTTGAAAACTTTATCTAAGGTTTTTGTTTGTTTGTTTGTTTGTTTGTTTGTTCATTTTTATCAGAACATTATTCAAGGTAAGTCAGTCCATTAGCACCACATTTTGTACTATATGATGAGATGGTACAATTACCTGAAGCTGACAGCCACAACCTGCTGCTTCAAAGTGTTCCTCTGCTTTCAGAGCATCAGCTGGAGCTGAGGATCAACTTGCAGGACTGTGGACAAGTTCTTCTGTGGATACCAAGGAACTGCGCTGGAAACTTCATCTTTCCTGGCTGCCTAGAAATAATGTCCCCAGAGATTTTCTAGGGACACATCTTCTCAGTTTGACCATTTTAGACAGTTAGAGGTAAATGGGCAGAAATTGGTCTAATGTGTCAATTACCAAAGAACTGAGCAACTCACTGCAGTAGGATAGATGGGTCTATTCCTCCAGTGCCATACTGAATTTCCTATTTAATTGCAAAATTTCTATTTGGGCAATTCCATGGGGAATACATACAAAATTCCAGTTATAACTATGCAGGCGTGCAGCAGGTTCAGATCTTAAATCAGACAAGAATGTTGTGATGAGATACGACAAACTGGAGAGAGTAAGCACTGGGAGAATGATAAATAGAGTGACATTGCACAGCCCTCTCTAAAATGTTATTTCTTAACATTCAAAACAGTTTAAAAATATTTAATAATTATAATTATAAACTAAACAAAAACCTGTTTAAATTTTTTTTAAAGAAGTTCACACTGTTTGAACTTGATAGGAACAGATAATCAGAACAATTACAAATCTAGTGTGAACAGGTGGCACTTAACTAGAAACTATAATAACTTTTAATATAAAGAAAAAGGATCTCATCATCTGATCTAAAGATCACAATGACTTATCTTAATGATGACAAAATGAGTATTAAACATGCTTATAACTTCAGCTCATGTAATGAAAACATTTACTTATTACAAAATTATTAAACATAATTCCATTTAATTTGCTTGACTGGCAATCACTTCCCACAAGACACCCTAAAAGACTAGACAACCAAATCAGTTTTGTGCTAGCTTATAATTGAGAAATCCTTTTACACACAGAGATACAACACATATATGGATAAGAATGGTAGATTTTAAACACATTTGCAAACTAAAAGACACACAATCCTTTACGAATGCAAACGGAAGCTTTGAGATATCAGAGCTGCTCAAATTAAACTTCAGAAATGTTATGGTCTCTTTTAAAAAGTGAGAAAGGAAAACTCAGAACCACAGTCTGACTCAGCATTATCCAAATCTGCTTTTCAGCTGCTTTCATGTCTGATCAGTGTGAAGAAACAGCCTCATTAAAATAACTAGTCTTTCCTAATGGCCAAATTAAAGAGGATGTAAGATATTTTCAATCTCAACTCTTATAATTTCATTGTTTTATTACAGACCACCACATCAGAGACTGATGCACTAAAGAAATGCAAGGTGTGGCAAATCTACAGCTGTGTCCACCTGTGTATTTTGACAGCACTAGACATATGTTCATTTCTCAGAACAAAACGTGTTATGGTTTGAACTCAGATGGTAGCAAGTTGCCACGTGGCCAGTTGTTTACTTCCCCCACCCCACTTCCCAGTGAAATAAGGGAGGGACAAAAGAAGAAATTCATAGGTTGAATTAAAAAAAATTTAGTAATACTAACAAAAACAACAGTAACAATACTAAGTCCAAACCAGGTAAAATGCAGCAGTAGCTCACCGAGCGGTGACCGGTATGGAGTCCATCCCCAGCAGCGATCTGACTGCACCAGAAAATCCCACCACGCTGACCTGGAAACCAAAAACAAAAAAACAAACGTGAGAGAGCACGCATCTGCCTATATGCTGACCATGGTGTCACATGATATGGAATGCTCCAATGATTGATCTGGATCTGGCCCTTCAGCTGTGCTCCCTCTCAGTCCAAGGAAAGTTCATTCTATCCTGGCTGAAACCAGGACAATTCTCCACCCCTTAGTCCATAACATTTACAGTATGCTCGGGTTCCAAATACATCTTAAGGAATCACCACCCCTTTTCCCGGGTCTCACAGATATCATTCCCTTAGTCTATGGGCCATCCTTCCAAAATGTCTACTGAGTTCATTTAGTCCATAACTTTGGGTTCCATCTGTCATGACAGTCTTGAAGGCTGGAGGAGTGAGGTGGAGTTGGCTCAGTCGGTGGAGCAGGAGGCTTTGGATGTGGCAGGAGGATGTTGCGAGGCACCAATTGCAATAACAGGGTTATTTGACAGTTTGATTCATTGCTAGTTTCACCTAAAATCAAATCTCCCTGAGGCACACATTGGACTTCTCCGTCCTCCTGCATTACCCACCAAGTGCACCCAGGTCCTTGGGCAAAAGTAATCCCACGCATGGGTTTACCTTCACCCAATGCAGGAATAACCCAGACTGTCTTCCCCAGCATATTTTTAATGCGCGGTAGGGGGGCTTTATCCCCATCTACAGTATGTAGTAGGTTTGACTGAGCAGGGCCAGCTTGCTTGGCAGATCCTCTGGTATTGACTAACCAGGTGGCTTTTGGTAAATGCACGTCCCAGTGTTTGAAAGTTCCACCACCCGTTGCTCTCAGTGTAGTTTTCAGCAATCAATTGCATTGCTCAATTTTCCCAGAGGCTGGTGTATGGTAGAGAATGTGATATATCCACTCAATACCATGTTCTTTGGCCCAAGTTTCTATGAGTTTTTTTTTCAAAAATGTGTCCCATTATCTGACTCAGTTCTTTCTGGCATGCCATGCTGCCATAAGACTTTCTCCTCAAGGCCTAAAACAATGTTCCAGGCAGTGGGATGGAACACAGCATAAATTTCCAACCAACCGGTGGCTGCTTCCACCACTGTAAGCAGATAGTGTTTGCCATGCTGAGTTTGTAGGAGCGTGATGTAATCAATCTGCCAGGCCTCCCCATATTTATATTTTAACCATCATCCTCCATACCAAACAGGCTTTAACCGTTTGTCTTGCTTGATCGTAGCACATGTCTCACATTCATGGATTACCTGTGCAGTAACATCCATGGTTAAGTCCACCCCTTGGTCATGAGCCCATCTCTATGTTACATCTCTTCCCTGATGGCCTGAGGAGTCGTGGGCTCAGCGAGCCATAAATTGTTCACCCTTATGTTGCCAGTCCAGATCTACTTGAGACACCTTAATCTTGGCAGCTTGATCCGCCTGTTGGTTGTTCTGATGTTCTTCAGTGGCCTGGCTCTTGGGAACATGAGCGTCTACGTGGCGTACTTTCACAACCGGATTGTCTATGCGAGCAGCAATATCTTGCCATAATTCAGCAGCCCAGATGGGTTTGCCTCTGTGCTGCCATTTGCTCTGTTTCCACTGCTGTAACCACCTCACAGAGCATTTGCCACCATCCATGAGTCAGTATAGAGGTAGAGCACTGGCCACCTTTCTCGCTCAGTGATATCCAAGGCCAGCTGGATGGCTTTCACCTCTGTGAACTGACTCGATTCACCTTCTCCTTCAGCAGCTTCAGCAACCCGTTGTGTGGGGCTCCACACAGCTGCTTTCCACCTGTGATATTTCCCCACAATGCAACAGGACCCGTCAGTAAACAGGGCATATCGCTTCTTGTTATCCAGTAGTTCATTATATGGTGGGGCCTCTTCAGCACATGTTACCTCTTCCTCTGGCGACACTCCAAAATCTTTGCCTTCTGGCCAATTTGTGATCACTTCCAGTATTCCTGGATGTCTGGGGCTCCCTATTCGAGCCCACTGTGTGATTAATGCAACCCATTTACTCCACATGGCATCAGTTGCATGGTGTGTAGAGGGGACACTCCCTTTGAACATCCAGCCCAGCACTGGCAGTCAGGGAGCCAGGGGGAGCTGTGCTTCAGTCCCAATCACCTCTGAAGCAGCTCGGACCCCTTTGTATGCTGCCAATATCTGCTTTTTGATTGGAGTATAGTGGTCCTCGGATCCTCTGTATCCCTGACTCCAAAACCCCAGGGGTCGACCCCGAGTCTCCCCTGGTGCTCTCTGCCAGAGACTCCAGGTAGGGCCATTCTTGCTGGCTGCAGTGTAGAGCACATTTTTAACATCTTGTCCTGTCGGAACTGGCCCAAGGGCTACTGCATCAACTATTTCCTGTTTAATTTGTTCAAAAGCTTGTCGTTGCTCCGGGCCCCATATAAAATCATTCTTCTTCTGGGTCACTTGATAGAGAGGACTGACAATCTGACTGTAATTTGGAATGTGCAGTCTCCAGAAACCCACAATGCCTAAGAAGGCTTGCGTTTCCTTTCTGTTAGTCAGTGGGGACATAGCTGTTATTTTATTAATCACCTCCATTGGAATCTGACGACATCAATCTTGCCATTTTACTCCTAAAAACTCTTGTGCAGGTCCCTTGACCTTACTATGCTTTATGGCAAAACCAGCTCTCTGAAGGATTTGGATTATTTTTATCTCTTTCTCAAAAGGTTCTTCTGCTGTATTACCCCATATAATGATGTCATCAATATACTGTAAGTGCTCTGGGACTTCACCCTGTTCCAGTGCAGCCTGGATGCAGTCTGGACCCAGTGAAGTCTGGCAAATGCTGGGGCTGTGTTTCCACCCCTGGGGCAGTCGATTCCAGGTGTATTGGACACCCCTCCAGGTAAAAGCAAATTGTGGCCTGCATTCTGCTGCCAGAGGGCTGGAGAAAAATACGTTGGCAGTATCAGTCGTGGTGTACCACTTGGCTGTCTTTGACTCTAGTTCGTAGTGAAGTTCTAGCATGTCTGGCACGGCAGCACTCAGCGGTGGATTGACTTCATTCAGGCCACGACAGTCTACTGTCAATCTCCACTCCCCATTAGACTTTTGCACTGGCCATATGGGGCTGTTAAAGGGGGAACACGTCTTGCTGATGACTCCTTGGCTCTCTAGCTGACGAATCAGTTTATGGATAAGGATTACAGCGTCTTGATTGGTGCGTTATTGCTGTCGGTGCACTGTTGTAATGGCAATTGGCACCTGTTTTTCTTTGACCCTCAGCAATCACACAACAGAAAGATCCTCTGAGAGACCAGGTAACACAGACAGCTGTTTAATTCCTTGTTTCCAAGGCAGCTATGCCAAAAGCCCGCTGATACCCTTTTCTTTTTTAAATGAAAAAATATCATTCTCCAATTTTTGAAAGAAAGTACAGAAAGCATGACTTGTTATAAAAAAACTTAAATGAAATCCAGATGTTTTACACTGAGAATATTTTTATTTACAACTTTGAACCTCAACACATTTGTAAAGGTGGATTGCAGGACCAAGATATAACTCACTATAATATTTGCACTAGAAACTACACAAGGTAAAATGAACCCATTTCTAAAAAATGACTGAATGTGTTTTTCAGAATCAGCAATGAATATCGCAAAATCTTAGAGGTAATAATTCTAATTATTCTAAATTAACATATTTTAAAAAATAACAAATTACATTCTTATTTCTTCCTAATATTTCTTGATATATGTGTGGTTGAATAGTCAAAATAATATTTTTTGTTTATTTGTCTAAATTTCTTTAAAACACTACAATACTACAGCTATAGTACATAGTTACTTGAACAGATTCAAATTGCTTACAGAGTTGTTTTCCCTAATATTAATGTTTGTTCTGTAAAATCCTTTAAGATTCTGAGATCTATGCCTTTTAAAAGCTTTCCTAACAGTGAATTTATTCTTTGGACAACAGTTTATTGTGTAGTGTAACTACTTACAACTTATATTTTACTCTATATTTGACTCATCCTGCTTTAGGCTATCATTGGTAATAACATTTGCTCAATAAATTTATACAAGTTCCTAATAGTAGAAACATAACTGGACAGTAACAGAGCAAACCCATGTCCCTAACAAATTCCTTTGACAAACCATGTACAGAGTGCTTTACCTTATTTCCCTATTCCTTACTTTTATTCACAATAATAAAAAACTAGGTCATCATAAGATATTTGCCTGAGGATAAATTATTTTCTTTCTTATCTTTTACGAAGAAGATTTTTAGTACAGTATTTTCTGCCTCCAGAAATCTGAAGTAAGTGACCATTTTTGCCAGCATACTATGACCTGCATTTTTGTTCAATGGAACTCTAAATAAGAAATCTGTGCTCCATATTACTGGTTCCAAACATAACCAGAGACCTTGCTAAAATTT
This sequence comes from Strix uralensis, assembly GCF_047716275.1. Taxonomy (NCBI): domain Eukaryota; kingdom Metazoa; phylum Chordata; class Aves; order Strigiformes; family Strigidae; genus Strix; species Strix uralensis. The sequence goes on from NC_134012.1 coordinate 74,472,777, forward strand.
AAAGGAGAATTGCACACACTCAAGTGATCTAGAAAAATTTAAAGAGAATTATTCTTATTTGGAGATCTAACTTGAGGTAACTAAAGGTTAAAAAAAAGAAAGCCTTCTAGCCTATGCTATACCAATAGAGAAAAAGAATAACCTTAACAAAGAAACAAACAAAAAATCAATTTATTTGAACATACTACGTTCAGTCTGGCCAGCACAATATATATCACAGCATTATAGAACACTACTTTTGTTCATACACCAGGGAAATGTTTGCATAAAAATACAGAAAATTTGATTCATTTTTTGTTTGATTGAAATCAGATTCACTAGACTCTGTGCCTTCAGGCAATTTCTCTCCCCTTCCCCACCACTGAGTTTCATATTCATTTACACCATAAAATAAGCTTTTAGAATTTTCATCTTGCAATAAATGTAGACTTTTCTGTAAAACACTTCAAACTAGTTATGAGTAGGTCTTGGAAAAGTTTGTCATATAGTAACTGTGTACACTCAACTACATAGAATCATAAAACAGTTTGGGTTGGAAGACACCTTTAAAAGACGTCTAGTCCAACCCCCCCTGCAATAAGCACGAATGTCTTCCACTAGATCAGGTTTCTTAGAACCCCATCTAACCTGACCTTGAATGTTTCCAAGGATGTGGCATCTGGGCAACCTGTTACAGTGTTTCACCACCCTCATCGTAAAAAATTTCTTCCTTATATTTAGTCTGAGTCTACCCTCTTCTAGTTCAAAGCCATTACCCCTTGTCTTATTGTAACGACCCTACTAAGAAGTTTGTCCCCACCTTTCCTACAAAGCCTCTTTAACTATTGAAATGCCACAATAATGTCTTCCTGGAGCCTTCTCTTCTCCAGGCTGAACAACCCCAACTCTCTCAGCCTTTCTTCACAGAAGAGGTGTTCCATCCCTCTGACAATTTTTGTGTCCCTCCTCTGGACCTGCTCCAACAGATCTATGTCTTTCTTGTGCTGAGAACTCCAGAGCTGCACACAGTACTTCAGGGGGGTCTTATAAGCGTGGAATAGAGGTGCAGAATCACCTCACTCTGACTCTTTGTAGTTTCTTACCAACACAAACATACATAGATTTTGCAGAACCTTTGATAGTTTTATGGCCTGTGCCTGCAATACTTGACCCTGCAAACCTGCAGTGAATGAGATTTGTGACTAAATATTTCCAAGGTCAAAGCTATATTCATTTCTATTCGGAAAACAAAAATGCTTCCTTCTGTTAAGTAACTTAGGCTATTTTAATCCTTAATAGCAGGTAGTTAAGCAACTCCAAAGATTGTTTTGAGGACATAAGGAGGACAAGGTGGGTGAGAAAATGAACCCGTTTGATTTGATAGCTTGCTGTCCACTGCTTAAGCTGGTTCTGTTCTTGTATGTTCAAAATTAAAATATTTTTATTTCTTTAGGAATTAATGACCAGCATATATGAACAAAACAAAACAAAACTTTAAAAGATGCACTGCACTTTCATAGCAGGATAAAAAAGCAGAATCACGATTCTGCTTACCTCTTTTGGAGAGAAACCTTTTTCCACCGTACATTAAATGTGAAAACACTTTCAGAATAATACTTTTCTATCGTAATTATATGCTAAAAAACTGAGACACATACGTTCTTTTACACGATAATCTAAATTTTTATTTTTAAAAGCAAAGATTCAATACCTGTGTTAAGCAAGAAAATCAGAAACACAAAAGAGATCTTAGATCATATTTCCCATAGAACACAAATGATTCCTTCTAGAAAACTCCTGATTGCTTTGATTAATTTTTTTAACTTGCTTTAAAATCATCAAACTGATGGGAGGACTTCATTTCAAAGCCTGTTCTAGTATTAGAAAGTGCTAAAAAAAGTTTCTTAATAATCAGATTCTCTGTGTCAATTTTCTACTTTTTCTCTGTTACTATTACAACCACCTTAAACAGCTTTTTCCTCTTGTGTTCACAGCAGCTGTACATTTACAGACTATTATAGCTAGTTAATATAATAGTGTTATTCAATCTATACTGGTAGCATAGTGAGAGTACTCTTTGTTGGCACAGGAGAAACACAATAAACTAGAAATTTCCCTGTAGAAAAGTGGCTTTAAAATATAAACTGGGCAACAAATTTTGGAATGATCTTCACACACAAGTAAGTCTGTTCAGTGTTGGTCTGGCATGGCTGTATGCCACAATGGCGAGGAAGAGACTGTATTGATTACACATCACAGAGGATTTTTCTTTTAGCAGAAAAAGGGCAAGAGAATTTCCGTTTCATTCCATGCTGATAGTGAAGTTGGACATTTTTAATGTGTCGTTTAAAGCATACAAACACTATGTTCTTATTTTGATGCAAGGCTAGAGGTCACTTTCATTAAATTTAGGCAAAGTTTCAATATAAAGAAAACATCAGTTTTCTCTCTCATTTGACCATGACAGGTGGAAAGCAATGGAGTAAGTATGACCCAGAGAAGTCAAGCTTATGAGAAATACAGTCTGGTATTTCTTGGTATCACTTCAATGGCTGTGCCTACCCTGATAGAGCAATTAGTTAAGAGGAGCAGCGACTGCATGATTTCCTGTGTAAAGGAAATGGATCCATGTAGTATAATTTAAATAGTTTTAAAGGCTTTTTCAAATAAGCACATTTTACATTTGTAATTTATACTCTCTGATCAGAAAGAGTTCGGATTCAGCAGTGGTAGAAATCAGCACAATTCTAATGTAAACAGGGGTGTTTTGAACAACATTCAACAACATAATCTACACGATTATTTAATAGCTGTTGGTGAGCTATATGATGCCTACACAACACTTATTTTTATGAGGGTTTTAAGTTTAGATTCAGTACTGTTTAAATGCAATTGTGTGTCCAGGTTACTTCAACAGATTTAGATGTCTGTCAGGCTCAAACAATTAATTGAATTAGGTCTTTGTTTTTAAGGTACCTGAGTGGAAGACTCTAAGAAATAGATTTTTTGGCATTGGTCAATTACAATTGGAAGGATGGAGCAGTGCAAGATTGAAAGCCTGCTATAGCTCTGCAAAACACTCCACTCCAAGGTCACTTTAGGAGAAAATAGGAAAACAACCTTCCATATAAATATACCGGAGCCAAAAAGATGCTTGAAAGCTATGGTGGGACTGATAACATTTATTCTTTTTTTTAACAAGTGAGAACTCCAAAATTGCAGTATTTGACATGCATTGTGAATCTAATTCCTAGTGAATTCAGTGAGCAACAGAAAAAATACACGAATCGTTGAGGGTGTTCAGAAAATGACAACCTGAACTGCAAAACCCATGAAGAATCTCAGCATATTCTTAGAGTCCAGAAACCCTTAATGGTACATAAATAACTATATTTATATAAATAACTATATAAATAACCATATTTATTTCTTCATTTTAAAAATGTGACTGCACAATATGTCTAGGACAGAGATCAGACTGTATCCAATGTGGTAAATTATAGAACTTGCAAACACTAATGTTTTCATCACATAATGAATGAAAACATTAAAGCACATCTTTACAGAAATGTAAAGCATATATTAATTATTTGCATACCTAATATAAAGAAGGACCACATTTTAAGGGATTGGTCCTGTTTAATTGGTCCAGTTCATTTCAGTAACAACAGATTTATCCCCAAATAAAAAATTCTTAAACTTGCATAGTTAGTGGCATTTGGATCCACATTTTGTCATCAAAATCTATTTTGTTTTTTTGAGAACCTTGGCAATGAACCACAGCAGTGTTTTAGACAGCCACAATGACTTTCTAGTTTAAACATTTAGGGATGCAAACATACAAATATGTAGCCTTTTTGTTAAAATATTTTAATTTGTACTGGGCACTTAAATGAAATCTGAATGCATGAATAAATTCCTGCTATCTTGATATATTACATGACAGCTGTGCATTTGAATCTGGTTACTCTAGAGAGTTAAAATTGAACAAAACTACTTTTACACTGCTCATTTTAAAATTACTCTTTCACTAGGTGGCCCACAATGTTTCCTAGTGGTATAACTGATATGGAGATATACAGCTTGGTAGTCCCATATCTGCATGAACAGTAAGGTTGCACAGGAATAAGAGACAGATCAATTTCTTTGTGCAGAAGTTGGTGGGACTCAAAAAGCAGGTGAGTTCAAGGTAAAACACGTAAGCTAAATGAATATATTACAGAAATAAATACTGACAGAAGAAACTCACAGGGTTAAAATTGGTAACAACTTTTATGGAAAAAAAAAAAGGCAAATAATAACAAAAGATTCTGGTAATGGTTAAAAGAAACATCAGAAAAGACCTGTGGCAATACTTACATTATACCAACATACTGGTCATACATACTTATCTTTTCAGTGGTGGTGGATACTGACACTGAAAAATGGCCCATTACAGAAACCAGTGCAAAAAGATACCAAAAGACAAGAAGAGACAGAGGTGAATGTTTTTTTTAGTTGTGGGGATAAGAAAGAACAAGAAATGAGTGATTATGGCCTCCCCCTCAAAATAACACCCCAATGTTTTCCACTGTAGGAAAAATTAAGACAAAGATTAAAAAAAATGTAACTACAGAGATGATGACTCGACCATCACACATTCTTGAAATGTGTCCATTTTTCATACCTTTAGTATAAAGACTTCCAGATTAAGGTTTTTTATGAATCTATCCCATACCTAGCTAAACTGTGCCTCATTCTTGACCTGGGATGCTGGATTCCAGAAGATCCAAAATTAGAATAGAATAGAATAGAATAGAATAGAATAGAATAGAATAGAATAGAATAGAATAGAATAGAATAGAATAGAATAGAATAGAATACAATACAATACAATACAATACAATACAATACAATACAATACAATACAATACAATACAATAGGTTTCAGTTGGAAGGGACCTACAATGATCATCTAGTCCAATGACTTGACTACTTCAGGGCTGACCAAAAGTTAAAGCATGGTATATTAAGGGCACTGTCCAAATACCTCTTTTTAATGCACAGACAGGCATGAGGCATCCACCAGCATTCTAGGAAGCCTGTTTCACTGTTTGACTATCCACTTGGTAAAGAAATGCTTCCCAATGTCCAGTCTAAAACTCCCTGATGCAGCTTTGAACCATTCCCACGTGTCCTATGGCTGGATCCAGGGAGAAGAAATCAGCACCTGTCTCTCCATTTCCCCTCCACAGGAAGCTGTAGAGAGCAATGAGGTCACCCTTCAACCTCCTTTTCTCCAAGCTAGACAAATCCAGACTCCTCAGTTGCTCCTCAAAGGACATTACTTCCAGCCCTTCCACCAGCTTTGTTGCCCTCCTCTGGATGCATTTAAGGACCTTCACATCCTTCGTAAATTGTAGGGCCCAGAACGGCACACAGCACTCAAGGTGAGGCTGCACCAACGCTGAGTACAGCGGGACAGTCACCTCTTTTGCCCGGCTGGTTATGCTGTGTTTGATGCACCCCAGGATGCGGTTTGCTCTCCTGGCTGCCAGGGCACACTGCTGGCTCACACTGAGCCTGCTGTCGACGAGCACCCCAGATTCCTTTCTGCAGGCCGGCTCTCCAGCCACTCCTCTCTCAATTTATATTTGTGTTTGGCATTCCTGCATCCCAGGTGCTGAGTCTGGCATTTGTTCTTGTCAAATTTCATTACACTGATGATTACCCAATTCTCCAATCTATCTAGATCCCTCTGCAAGGCTTCTTCACAGAATCACAGAATCACAGAATCATCTGGGTTGGAAAGGACCTTGAAGATCATCTAGTTCAACCGTTAACCTAGCACTGACAGTTCCCAACTACACCATATCCCTCAGTGCTATGTTGACCTGACTCTTAAACACCTCCAGGGATGGGGACTCCACCACCTCCCTGGGCAATCCATTCCAACGCCTAACGACCCGTTCTGTAAAGAAATATTTCCTAATATCTAGTCTAAACCTTCCCTGGCGCAACTTGAGGCCATTACCTCTTGTCTTATCACTTGTTACTTCCTTAAAGAGACTCATCCCCAGCTCTCTGCAACCTCCTTGCAGGTAGCTATAGAGGGCGATGAGGTCTCCCCTCAGCTGCTCCTCTTCTCCAAACTAAACAACCCCAGTTCCCTCAGCTGCTCCTCCTACGACATGTGCTCCAGTCCCTTCACCAGTTTCATTGCCCTTCTCTGGACACACTCGAGTAATTCAATGTCCTTTTTGTAGTGAGGGGCCCAAAACTGAACACAGTCATCAAGGTGTGGCCTCACCAGTGCCAAGTACAGGGGTAAGATCACTTCCCTGTCCCTGCTGGCCATGCTATTTCTGATACAAGCCAGGATGCCATTGGCCTTCTTGGCCACCTGGGCACACTGCTGGCTCATGTTCAGCTGGCTGTCAATCAACACCCCCAGGTCCCTCTCTGACTGGCAGCTCTCCAGCCACTCCTCCCCAAGCCTGTAGTGCTGCTGGGGGTTGTTGTGGCCCAGGTGCAGCACCCGGCATTTGGCCTTATTGAATCTCCTCCAGTTGGCCTTAGCCCATCACTCCAGCCTGTCCAGGGCTCTCTGCAGAGCCTCCCTACCCTCGAGCAGATCAACACTCCCACCCAACTTGGTGTCGTCTGCAAACTTACTGAGGGTGCACTCGATCCCCTCGTCTAGATCATCAAGTAAGATGTTAAACAGGAGTGGCCCCAAAACCGAGCCCTGGGGGACACCACTCGTGACTGGCCGCCGACTGGATTTAACTCCATTCACCACAACTCTTTGGGCCTGGCCATCCAGCCAGTTTTTTACCCAGCCAAGTGTGTGCCCATCCAAGCCGCGAGCAGCCAGTTTCGCCAGGAGAATGCTGTGGGAAACGGTGTCAAAGGCCTTACTGAAGTCAAGGTAAACTACATCCACAGCCTTTCCCTCATCCAATAAGCAGGTCACCCTGTCGTAGAAGGAGATGAGTTTTGTAAAACAGGACCTGCCTTTCATAAACCCATGCTGACTGGGCCTGATCATCTGGTTGTCCCGCATGTGTTGTGTGATGGTACTCAGGTTGAGCTGCTCCATCAGCTTCCTGAGCACTGACGTCAAGCTGACAGGCCTGTAATTTCCTGGATCATCCCTGCGACCCTTCTTATAGAACGCTGGCCAGTTTCCAATCTCTCTGGACCTCCCCGGTCAGCCAGGACTGCTGGTAAATGATGGAAAGCGGCTTGGCGAGCACCCCAGCCAGCTCCTTCAGCACCCTCAGGTGTATACCATCAGGTCCCATAGACTTGTGTGTGTCTATGTGATGCAGTAGGTCACTGACTGTCTCCTGGATTGCAGGGAGGTTGTTCTCCCAGTCTCTGTCCTCTGGCTGAGGAGGCTGGATTCCCTCAATACAACTAAGTCTTGTTATTAAAGACTGCGGCAAAGAAGGCATTAAGGACCTCAGCCTTCTCCTCATCACTTGTTACCATGTTTCCTCCTGTGTCTAGCAGGGGATGGAGGCTCTCCCTGGTCTTTCTTTTGCTACTGACATACTTATAGAAACATTTCTTGTTGTCCTTGATTGCTGAAGCCAGATTAATTTCTATCTGGGCTTTAGACCTCCTGATTTCTGCCCTGCATAGCCTCACAGCCTCTTTGTAATCACTGTGAGTGGCTAGTCCCTTCTTCCAAAGGCTGTAAATTCTCCTTTTCTCCCTGAGTTCCAGCCAAAGCTCCCTGTTCAGCCAGGGTGGTCTTTGTCGCATGCTTCTCTTACATCACCTGGGGACAGCCTGCTCCTGAACCATTAAGACTTCCTTCTTAAGGAGTGTCCAGCCTTCCTGTACCCCTATACCCTTCAGAATCGTCTCCCAAGGGATCCTTTCAAGCAGGTGCCTAAACAGGACAAAATCAGCCCTTTTGAAGTCCAGGATGTTAGTTCTGCTTAGCCCTCTCCTGGCCTCTCTAAGAATAGAGAACTCTATTATTTCATGATCGCTGTGCCCTAGTCGTCCTCCAACCACCACATCATCCACCAGTCCTTCTCTGTTCACAAAGAGGAGGTCCAGCAGGGCACCTTCTCTGGTTGGTTCTCTCACCAGTTGCATCAGGAAGTTGTCTCCCACACATTCCAGGAATCTCCGGGACTGGTCCCACTCTGCTGTGTTGTATTTCCAGCAGATGTCTGGGAAGTTAAATCTCCCACAAGAACAAGAACTCTTGTCCTGCAAGAGAGTCAACAGCACCTCCCAGTTGAGTATTGTCAGCAAATTTACTAAGGCCTTGTTCAACTTCTGCATGCAGATCATTGATAAACCTGTTGAACAGAACTGGTCCTATAATTGAGCCCTGAGCTACTGGGGACCTGAGAAACAAAAATCACTATCATTTAGCCATAGAGAATACAAGCTGAAAACATATTAAATGAAAATAGACTTCTTAATGGAAGTATAGACAATTCTGTTACAAAGAAAGCACAAGAAGGTGGAAGAAAGTGCAGGGGAAACTCCAGAGGACTAACTTCAGCAGAAGAAGGTAGCAAGCCTGCTCTTTTGGCAGTATCTTTCAGCTTCCACTCACTCCATTGACCCTAACCATAGGAGGGAAGAACATAATGGCATCCATGGAAAAGGGAATATGCCAGATTTAATAAAACAGTGGCTAGGAAAAAGATTTGATCTGCACCTGAGGAAATCTGGCTTCAAAGAATAAGTTGGAGTCATCTGGATGTGAACTAATCTTCTCTGAACTGAAAATTGCCTGAAGGGCAAGACAGAAGAATAGAAGAGAAATACAAGTGACTGTGCTGCCTGGCGTATGAAGATAGTTCATTATCTAAAGTCTTTTATGCTGTTAAATTAGGAATTATAATTTGTTCTGGGTTTGGCAGGGATAGAGTTAATTTTCACAAGAAGCTGGAAGGGGACAGAGCCAGGATAGCTGACCCAAACTAGTCAAGGGGAGATTTGATACCATATGATGTCATGTTCAGCATATAAACTGGGGGAGCTGGCGGGGGGGAGGTGGGATCACAGCTTGTGAAGGGGCTGGGTATTAGATTCTGGGTAGTGAGCTATTGCATTGTGCATCACTTTCTTCATATACTCTTTTAAAAATAACAATAATAATAATAATAAAAAAAATTTCTCTCCTTGTGTTGTCCTACTAAACTGTGCTTATCTAAACCCACAAGTTTTTTTATCTTTTTCTTTCAATTCTTTTCCCCTCCCCACTGTGGGGAGGGAGGAGCCGTGGGGTGCTTAGTTGTCAGCTGGGCCTAAGCCACAACAAATTATAGGAAGAGATATAATACCAATGAAAGGAGAAGTGCAGGTAGAAATGTCAAACATTAAAGAAGACCACATAGGAATGTATTCTGAAGTGCATCTACTCTAAAAGCAGCAATTATAATTGACTGTTGCACACCAATTTACTGAAATGTGTTTTCAGCAGTGTATGATGCCAAAATTTTCTTTACACACCAAGTGATACCAACACACCAAGTGATGCACCAACTTTTCTTTCTGCATGTGAATGACCAAGACAAAGAAACTGATTACTGGACCTCTCATCCAAGTTAAATATGTATCAAGCAAAGTCTCTACAGAAAGATGGAGATGACACACAAAAAAATACTTGCAAAAGAGTTATCTCCGCTGTTTTCAAGAGTAGTGTATTGGAGGGCATGGAAAGTAAAAAGTAAAAAACAGATCAGGAAATGGCAGGCAGCCACAACCTCATATGATACAATCTGTCTGATTAAAGTACACAAGACTTAACCAAAAGAGTTTGTTGAAAGAAAATGACAGATGGAGTATGCTCTGCCTCCCAAGAAACAACAAAACAGCATAGAGTATGCTCAGTGAGTCCTGTGAGATATGGTCCCAACTCAAGGGAATACTTGCAGAATTTTACAATAGTCTGTAAAGAGTCGGTGTTAATCCTGGTATCTGCATACAGAAGCTAATTTATTTTATTACTTTCTATTTAGTCCTACCTGACTCAAAAAATTATCCCAGGTTAAAGTTGTGATTTTACACTGATTTAACTAAACCAATGTAAAATTGACAACTGTGTTTAGTGTTTTATGTAGGATTTACTTCTTTAAAAAGTTTATAGGCACAAGTGAAACAAATGCAGCCAGTTTAAACTATGAGAACATCCATTTGCTTTTTGCATTGCTTCTGTTACTTAAAAAAGTGTTGTCTAATCTTTTTTAGCTGGACAATTTCAATGTCCATTTTACAGTTGTTTTGAAGAACTGTGTCTGTTGTAAGAAGTAATTGTTAGTAGTTAAAACTCTGTCCCACTAAAATAAATGTTTGTCAAATACTACTCAAAATTTCTTTTTTTAATGAAAAATTCACTAGTCTCTCCTTATCAGATATCAGCTGATGACATTTGCATTCTCTTTATTTAATCTAGTGAACACATGACTAATATTAAGGTCAGACCAGCATTCTAAAACACTTTCATAAGAAATTGATATTCTTAGAAACTTGTTTGTGGTTTGAAAGAAAATATTTTGTTTCCGCAGATAAATCTAAATGCATTTCCCCTGTAACTGTTTTGTTAATTTGGGTAAAATTCTTTCCTATTACTCTGGTTAGCTGTTCTTTAAGTGCCACCCCACACTGAAATAAAATGTGTAATTTCATGTCACATCTAAATTGATTTTTTTTTTTCCTAAAGACTTAAATTAGTGGAAATCTTACCCTTCTGTGAAGTGGGTGCAGATGAGTGCCAATGCACAGAAGAGGGTATGGGAACACAGGCTGGTACAGAAGAATGTCTCTTGGAAACTACAATCATTTTATTGTTTTAGCTGCAACAGACTCACATAAGCATGAGTGCCTCCTGCTTTGGCTCGTGGATGCTCTTATGAAGAAAGCACTGGTCACGACTGGTGATTTTGGTCTTAGGGCTAATATTGAGACTATGACTGCAGTACGGCATAGATATTGAAGAATATCTATGTAACAATTACTTGTCACTATCAGTGTGCTCAGGAATATTTATTTTTGGTTTTGTTTATTTTAATCATACTTAAAAAATCAATGTTATTCATAAATTGTTTTGATGATTAATCTACATGTTTCTTAAAATAATCCATATTTAGAAAAATATTTGAGTTGTTTTATCAACCATTTCTATCAAGCAGTGCCTTTTTTTTTTTTTTTTCCTCAATAAGAACAGCAAACCATAGAAAGAAGAGCACTGACTACAGGACATTTGGGTTGTTAGTGTTATAATATCGTATTGTATTTTTTACTAGCCAATAATTCAATTTGATTCAATTATGAGTTCAGAAGTTTTTTAATATGTTACTAGGTCATGTGTCAGGGTCACCATTAGCCGGGGTCCTTATTTCTCCATGCGGGAACAGAAACGACGCAACACCAATGTGATGATCAGGTCGACCATCTTTTTTTTTTTATTCCTTTTCTGGTTACATTTATATTCTACTAAGTTCCGTACACGCACTCATCTATCTTCTAATAGGCTACAGGTCATCTACACGCGCTGTTCACGCGCCTCTACAAGCATTTGCATTGGTTAATTGCAATTAGCACGTAAAGCCCAAAACTTGCCACAACTCCCTTATCTCATACCCTGTTTTGCTCAGACTTGTGTGCTTTTGCTGACCACAGGTGTTTCTCACTTATCTGCTATCTTGTGTGTTTTTGCCAGCCTTATTTTGCTGGCCTTGTCTTCGTCCTTGCATTCTTCTGTCTGCACTAACTTTCTCCCAGCGCGGCCCAGACTCCTACAGTCATGTAAACTGATCCTCTGTATGTGACCTGAGTCCTACAGTTTTGTGTAGGTACTGCTGTTTAGACACTTCATTACTTACTTTCTTATAGCTCATATTCCACAGAGTGTCCACATCTGGATTTGGTGACACCAGTAGCTGATGAATCCACACTTGACTTTGTTCTTACACGTAAACATTCTTGATCTTAAACATGAGCATCTACTTCTTCTTAATACAGTGTTGTGGATCAACCCTGTTGGCAGATAAGGACCACACAGTGACTCACTTACTTCCCTCCCCCAGTGGAATGGGGGAAGAGGAAAAGAATTAAAAAAAGAAAACTTGGTGGGTCAAGATAAAACAAACAAGCAAACAAACATACAACTATGTAATAAGTGAATGGTAAGTGGAAGAAGAAAGAATAAAGCAAAATAAAACAAGCGATGCAAAAGCAATCACACACCACCTCCCTTGGGAAGATCAATGCCAAGCCAGCTCCTGAACAAAATATGGTAAAGCCCCTTCTTTTACCTTTTAATGCTGAGAATGATGTTATATGGTATGCAGTATCCTTTGGTTAGTTGAGGTCATCTGCCCAGTTGTGTCCCCTCCCTGCCCACTGCACAGCCTCTCCCCTGCCAATCTATTCACTGTGGGGGCAGAGTGAGAAACTGAGAAGGCCTTGATGTTGGGCAAACACTGTTCAGCAAAAGCTACAATATTAGTGTATTATCAGTACTGGTTTGGTCAAAAATCTAACACAGCACCAGATGAGCTGCTATGAAGAAAATTAACTCAACCCTAGCTAGGCCAAGTACATATATTTAAATGCACGCTACATTTTAAAATGTATGACGTCAACTCACTTGCTCAAGGAAATAATAGATGTGGCATCTTAATACAAAAATAAAATACATTAGCTGTACAATAGCTTGTAAATTCTCTTTATGAATTATACACTATAAAGTTCTTCATTTTCCTCTTCAATGTAGTAAAAGCCTTTTTTGAAGGGTGGGATCAGGTCATACAGCCAGCTGACTATAACACAGAGTTAAGGCAAATGCTTTGTAGCTCTAACCTATGCATAAGAAAGGACAGTTATATCACAGCTCAGGTTCCTTGAAGAATACCTTTCTGGTGGTTCCCATTGCTGTAGAAGTCTTGTAAATTTTCTTAAGAGAGTGTTTCAGAATAATGGTCTTGTGATAAAATCAGAAATATATTTTCAGCATGTATTATCCTTTTCAAATATTGTAACCTAACCCAGAATTAAACTTCAGTCTTCCATTTTATACCAGATTTATAACTAAGTGATACTCTACAATATTTCTTTTGAGTGCAGATGCAAAGGCAGGTTTCACTTTTATGCCTAGGTTGAAGAAAATCAGTGCAAATACTGCCTGTCATATTTGACTGCATGATCTTGCGGCTCCCAGCCCATAAAACCACAGTGCATGCTAAGTAAATCCTTGCTGCTTTTCTTTTAAATGATATAGCAGCTTTATAATAATCTTTGCTTTTAACACCTCACCCTCATCAGGTTTATTTTAATTGCTTCATTAAAATATTTCAGAGTCTCATCTGTTCACCCTTAAAACTTCTTTCAGAGAAAACTGATTCATTTCCCTTCTGATTTCCTGGCATGAGAGTGAATTATGTGAATGCGATGAAAAAATAATTGATTGCAAAGCTTTAAACTGGTGGGAATTTGTGGAGAACACAGACTGGGAATATCTGAGGGAATGAAATAATAGTGACTGCAGGGATAAACAGACAAGGAATAAAGACAGGGTCCAATTTCCATTAGTGGGTTAATCTTCAGCATGTACTTTGCATTTATACAACTTCCATGTTTGGGAAGGAGGGACAAACTTCACGGAATTTTAATCAGGAGTACAAAAATAAATAATATTCTTCTTAATTAAAAACAATATAATGTTTAATTATCCTGATTTATTTACCTTTTTGAAAAACAATTTTTAATCATTAACTGCAGTAAATACTGAAGTTATTTATAATGTCTTCAAATACAGCTGATTTAGCTGATTTAATAAAATTACAAACAAACAGAAAGTAGTTCACATGAGCTGGAAAACATCTGCTTCTGAAAGCTGAAAGGTATTTGTTTTACAAAACATTCAGAATTAACTATTACTATATATAAGGGATTAGTAACTGGTAATCAGTGAACAGTTTGAGACAGTAGCTCTTACCCAGCCAGCCTGCAATGAGTATTCTGACATTCCAAACACTCATCTAAAACTCAATTTTGATTGGAAAACCTATTTACATTTTGGATGGCAGAACTGTAACTATACTAGAAAAGTGTTTTAGCCAGGAGAATAATTTCATTCTTGTTTGCAAATAAATTGATGTCATATAAATTTGATGTGCCAGATACATGCTGAATTTTGGGGTTATTTGAGGGATTGCAAAAATATACATGCATTTAGAACAAATAGTAATTTTTTTCTGATTTCTTTTCTATCTTATTAATATAAGTGTAGCTTAAAGTGCTAAATCATCATGCCTTATTGTTTAATCCCTTTAGATGTATCTAATGTGCACATAAATTGTATATATATAATATGATTATAGACTCACTGTTTCCTCTTCTTATCTACATTTTTCTTCTTTTCATTCCCATTGATAATGTCAAACTCTTGCTCACTTAAGGGTTTTGTTGAACTTTTTAATTGCAGGATAGCTTTTGTAAAACTTTGAGATTTACATTGTTCTCTGAGAATGGTTTGGCATGGATTTTGTTTCATCTGATTAGTAGAGAAATTCCAGTCAGAAGTTCTCTACTGAGAAAGTTCTGCCTAAAGGAATTTGCTGTAGAAATAACTTTAACTCATTCACATACTAAGACTACTTTGTTTTAATAAACACAAAACTGAGATCTACTGTTCCTTAATGATTGTGCTGTAGCTTCTGAATAAACTTTGAGGAGTTATTAATAAAAACAGTTTGCTATTTAGTCACCTAACTCATGTATACAGTTACATATGGACACTGTCATGTGTAGTTCTATGTCCTGAGTCTTAATTGAGTTCATGATCAGTTTTCTATTCTGAAACTAGCATGACAATCATTTCTCCTGAAAGTAAACTAATTCGGATTGACCCAGTAAATTCAATAAGAGTCTTTATATGACATGTAGAGCTAGTTAAGGAAAATAAAATTAAACAAAAAAAAAAAAAAAAGAAAAGAGAAAGCTTTCGCTCTAAGATTCTAACCCTGTCTTTGTGTTTTATCAATTTATTATTTAATAGTTAAACAATCTGTTGGCATAATAACCCTTACTAAGGGGACTGAGATACCCAGTTATACAATTTCTTGCTTGTTCTTTCACTGACCCTTCAGGAGTTGTATGACTTGTAGTACCACTGGATGAAATAAACATACAGCTTGTTTATAGCCTGATGATTAAATGCATTTTTGGGAAACAAAGACTGGGTTTCTATCTTCTTGTGCTTGGGGTTGCATCTATCCCTTGCTGACAGGGAGACAGCTTGACTTACAGACCTGTTACGTGTACAGGGACAGGAGCACCATTTCCACCTGCCCATTTCAGCAGCCACTAAATACAACGCATCTTAAATGTGTCTTGCATATGCTCATCCGTGTATGAGCACTAAGCACAAGGACTTGCTTCATGAGTTTAATAACAGCAGGAATGAGAATGGCTCCAAGGGACTTTATGAGCTTGACCCAGATGGAGATGAAAGATCAGAACTTCAGATTCTGTAAAGGTTTCATGACCAAAATTTGGGTCTTGGTCATGTAAATCATAAATTCTGGAGTTTTTGTCACATACTGTGGTATGTAAGTGCCACCTAATTTTCATTTCATGTGGCTTAGTCCTTACTCTCAGGGCAGAGTGGAAAAGTTAAGTCTATGATATTCAATTATTGTATGTTACCAAATGTTTATGTTAAATAGGAGATATCCAACTGAATTAAAGCAAACAGACACATTAGTTTTTCATTTCCAGCTTTGGGACTATTTTAACTCTAATTCTAATTTTATTAGTAAATTTGCTGTACAATACACACTTCTCAGTGTTTTTTGTCTCCAAAGCATCACACATTTGCTGGTAAATATCCTTCCCCATCTAAAATTAGGAGCTCTAATTATAGCATCTACATCTTTGATGAGAAAAGGTCTTTTTAACTGAGTGGTAATTATGATTAATTTATTCATTGAAGCTGCTGTCATTTATACTTCAATGCACCTGCTAAAATGGTAATAAACACTTAAACATATATCTTTTTATACATTTCCTTTATGTACCTGAATAAAAAATATTTTTGTAATCAGTAATCATAATTTTTATTTATAGCATTCTTAATGAGAAAAAATAAGACCTTTTTTTTCACTACTGAGACAATCTGGAAAGCACCAAGAAATATAAATTTGCAAGTGAAGAACAAATACTGTAAATATACATCAGTTGCAGATAGACTGCTGTCATCTTTTTCTTATGCAAATTATCAGTTTGGAAATAGAAAAACCTTTCAAAAAAAAACCCCCAAACATCTTTTTAAAAGGCATTTTAAATGGATGAAATATGTTTTTACCCTATTCTTTCATTTAGTACCTCTTTACTGCATGTATAATCTTATTGCCGAGGTAGAAAGACACAATGGCTCAGATACTCCTTTGTCCACTATGTGCAACAAGACAGTCATCAGTTGTGAGAAAGACTTTATTAAAAAAATCACTTGTTGTTACTCTTTAGGGCCACATCACAACTACATACAGTGGATCCACACAGAGATGATAGGGCTGGCCAAGTACATGCACATGCACACTTTTGCCTACGCGTCTTCAGAAAAAAGCTAAGCCAGGGTTCATATGGGTTTTGGGGATGAGCAAGGCTTCAGCCAATCCTATTCCTGCTATGCAGTTTAGACAGAGCTCTGCAATCCTGAGACTTTCAATTATCCAAAAAGTTTCTGACATGGAAAACTGCAGACTTTTTCCAAACTCTTTAAATGGTTCCTGATTTTGGGGACTGGGGGAAGTCCTTAAAGTGCTTTTACATTTACCTGCAGTGTACAGGGAGAAGAGAAAAAGCCAGGAACAAATGACTACACTTCTCCCAGTTTGCAGCGTGTCCAACTGGAAGCCAAAAAAGTTGTTTGAAGAGGATGAGAAGGGTGAGACAGCACTCTCCATTTAAAACCAGTATCTAGGAACCTAGATGCCTTTTCCCCCCATGCCTGTGAGTGGGACAGTAGCAGGGCCATCCTCAGCACCACAGCCTCCTCCCAAAGTGATACAATACGGTCAAGAGTCCCAGCATGGAGCTCTGAGTCTGAGGCACCATCTGGTCCTGAAACAACAAAAGAAAAGAAACAAATACTGGTGGTTTGGGGCTTGTTTGGTTTGGTTTGGTTTGATTTTTTTTTTAATTGAATATAAGCCCTGAGCTTGGTTTACTATGATTTTTACCTTCATACTATTCATTATTTTCAAATATTAAGACAACTGCTAAGTATTCATAAAAGCAACCGAGAAAATGTTTCATGAAGTTTAGCATGATTAGGTACATGCTTAAATGTGCTGCACTTGGGCCACAACAACCCCCAGCAGCACTACAGGCTTGGGGAGGAGTGGCTGGAGAGCTGCCAGTCAGAGAGGGACCTGGGGGTGTTGATTGACAGCTGGCTGAACATGAGCCAGCAGTGTGCCCAGGTGGCCAAGAAGGCCAATGGCATCCTGGCTTGCATCAGAAATAGCGCGGCCAGCAGGGACAGGGAAGTGATCTTACCCCTGTACTCGGCACTGGTGAGGCCGCACCTCGATGACTGTGTTCAGTTTTGGGCCCCTCACTACAAAAAGGACATTGAATGACTCGAGCGTGTCCAGAGAAGGGCAATGAAGCTGGTGAAGGGTCTGGAGCACAGGTCTTACAAGGAGCAGCTGAGGGAACTGGGGTTGTTTAGTTTGGAGAAGAGGAGCAGCTGAGGGGAGACCTCATCGCCCTCTATAGCTACCTGAAAGGAGGTTCCAGAGAACTGGGGATGAGTCTCTTTAGCCAAGTAGTAAGTGATAGAACAAGAGGGAATGGCCTCAAGTTGCACCAGGGAAGGTTTAGACTGGATATTAGGAAGCATTTCTTTACAGAACGGGTTGTTAGGCGTTGAAATGGTCTGCCCAGGGAGGTGGTGGAGTCCCCATCCCTGGAGGTGTTTAAGAGTCGGGTCGACTTAGCGCTGAGTGATATGGTGTAGTTGGGAATTGTTAATGTTAGGTTGATGGTTGGACTGGATGATCTTCAAGGTCTTCCAACATAGACAGTTCTGTGATTCTGTGAAATTATGAATAGAAGTGCATTATATGATGAGAAAAATGAAAAAGCATTTTAAAACAGCAACTTCACTATGTAAATGTATCTAAATTACTGAGCAAATAATAAAGACAATTTTGACTTCATAATTTGAATGAGTCATTGAACAATTGAATGATTCACTAGCTAAAAATCCTGAATGATTCACTACGTTAAAAATGGTTGACATTCACAATAAATCTGTTTTATTTGGGACACTTAATGGAGTTTACAATACCTTCATAGATACTGTTACACCTCATGACCCTCTTACACGTCTCACCCTTCTTCTTGATGTCTTTCTGAAAATTCATTTACTAAAAATGTTGGGAAATCTGAAGCAAAGAGACAACCTGACAAGAAATTTGTGTGTGGCAGCAGAATCCACCCCAAGACAGCTTTCCAGCCCATGCAGGGCATCTAAAGTGCATCCTAATTAAACTAACAGTCAATATTTAAAATTAGTTCTGCACTTTTTTCAGGAGAGATCTTGGAGATATTTAATCTTCAGATGCAACCAGCATAGAGGTCCTGAATGGAGTATGGAGCCTGACATATTGTAATATTAATCAGCATTAGTGATATGTCATATGAGGTCATATGAGGGTAGCACTTGTAGACCCTAGCCATCAAATTCTAAAATCTGGTAATCTCTGAATTCAGAATCAAATCAAGAAAACAGAATTTTATATGACTTCATCAAGTCTACTTTTCAAGGATCTGCCAACAGTCATAACTTTCAAGTAAATATGGCTAAAGATGAAATAAATTAAATTGAATAAATAAATCTTCAAATAAAAGTGATTTGAATAGTTTGTAATGCTGCATGTGATACAGGAGAGAAAATGATGACAATGAAAGATGAAATGCATACTAACCTGCATCTGGCAGAAACAATGGCAGATAAGGAACTAACAATTTGTGTGTGTCACACACATTAGTGCAATCCCAATAATCTCATATACAGAATTAGGCTTTGGCCATGAATTTCTCTGACCAGAACTGCTAGAAATTCTAAGGTTTTGCTTTTTGAAGCCCAAATAATTATTTTTTTTACTATGGGAAACTTTGAGAAGTATCCATTAATACAATTTGAAATCACTCACAGCCCCCAAAAGAGAAATTGATTTGAAAAGCTTTCTATTTTTCAACTTACTTTTTACCTTACTTTTCAGATCCTATGGTATGTAACAGAGTTGTTCACAAACACCTAGAAAGTAAATAATCACATTTTCTACAGAACTGTTTGAAATTTGGCCCTAAAGGTGCTACAGCAGTGATCTTATTAGAATTAGTATTCTGAATTTATATTTGAAGTCATATCTTGTGTCTTTGCAGAAGATCATAATGAAAATTAATGAGTGCTTAACAAACTTCCACAGCTCTTTAACGTATTTTAAGACAGTCATCATTAACATGGGTTGAGACCAATTCATGTCAGGTAAGTAGTCTTCACAATGAATCCCTGGCCAGCAGATTTTCATCCAAATAATACTTGTCTGTATACTGGGGGGGGAAAAAAAAAAATGCCTATTCATTTGTCAAACTACAGAAGTGTGTGGATGAAGGATCTTAAACATTCATAATGGCTAGATAAGTTTCTACTACATATGCATTATTCATTTTATCAGGCTAAAAGTACTAATGTAAAAATTACACTGGAATGATCAAAGTGTTTAAACAATACATCACCTAGCAATTTTAAAGTTTAAAAGAACGAAATTCCTGAAGTACTGAAAATATAAAAAGTAAATTCTACTTTCCTCAACACATCTCATCTCTAGCATCGTCACACAGATGATTATTTCTAGAAGTTTTCCACTGTGTAAAGACAGGACAGTGAAAAATAACATTTCACAAAAGCTCTGAAGAGGTATACAATTTATCTCCAGAACAAAATTTTCAGAAAGATTAATAGGATGCTCTCTATTTTGTAAGAATAAAACACCCAACACTAACAATGGATTTTAATAAAGTTTTCCTATTCAAGTACTGAAAAGTTTTGTAACTCAAGAAATCAAAGTTTCTGGTGCGGAAGATGCTAGAATAAGATAAGATAAGAAAACACTCAAAAACACAACAGAAGATTACTCTAGCAATAACAAATACAGAAGTTATTCCTGTATTATTTACCAGTATACATCTGTATAAAAGCCCTTGAATTTCAAGAACAAGGATTGAAGAAAATCAGCAGGGAGGCAATTCTCCATCCTGCTCCTCTGAAGAAGACTTTTTGATATTCAGCTTTCCATTTAAAGAAAGTAAATTAGAAAATTCCCCAATTTCCAGACATCATTAAAACAGCTGTTCACAGGGACATCGCCAATTGTGAAAATGCATATAGGCAGCAACCTTTCCTCCTATAGTCAAGGAGCAGCAAATTAGCAACTCTTGAAGGCTCCTGAAGTCAGAGGCATAAAAGAGAAAATTTTTTATAAAACTAATGGAATTAAAATAGTTTTACATAGTGGACCTAAATCATGTCATTTTGAAACATGAAGCCTCAGTACATGCACATAAATATGCATGCTTTTGGCAGCAAGATTTTCACATACCCATAGAGAGGCATATGGGGACACACACACACACAGACATACATGAAAAGCCTTTTTCATTTTGAGTTTATGACTAAATATTACTGATTTTACTCTGTTAAGTTATTTATAGCAGTGTGTTTTGAAGAACAACATTTTTTTCCCATAGATAGCTAAGCAAACAAAACCTTTCCAAATGTAAAATCAAACAAGGGGAAAGTCTCCAATTTATCTTAACAGTAAGAATAATCATAATGTCAATTCTGCCAGTATTTTCCTCCAAGGCATGTCAAGTAATGATTCTATGGATCTGTTTCAGAGATGTGTGATATCAAATTTTATTTTTTAATTTTTTATTTTAAGATATTAATATTACTATTTGCAATTACTTCCTGCTACCTTAAAAATTTTTTTAAATGTAGTAACTGGTATTTTGGCACAGGTTTTAAACATGCTTCTTGAAATGCTTCAAGAAAGAATACTGGTTCAGAGAAGCTGTATCCTGATGTCTGTTAATGATGATATACTGGTGGGCTGTAAGAATGGATGGGTAAACATTACTTCCAGAACTGACAGAGGTAACACAATACTAGTAATTTTTTCCCCTTTCCTACAGGAAAAAAAAAAAAAAAAAAAAAAAAAAATCTTGCATTTTTCAGTGCCTTTTTTTTTTCACTAGACATTGACTAGACATCAGAAAGCTCAGGTAACACCTGAAAACTAAATCTAAACCAAATGAACAGAGATTTGTATTACTATAGGAATGCACATAGGTACATACAGCAAAACCTACCTAACATATTACCAAGAACAAGAAAGTAAATAGGGTTAAAACTGCCATGCTTTCTTGAGATACTGAAAACAGGAGATTAAATTAATATGAATTGAGGACACTTCACACTTTTAAAAAGTCAACAACTCTTTACTGGATTAGGAGAAAGAGTAGGGTGACATGACTTTTTGTTTTTAAAAGAAAAATATTCTTGCATTGCATCTGTTCCCTTTCATTCCTGAATATCTGAACTGTTACAATAAGACAATAAGCATATCATTTGTTTTCCTGAAAAATTCAAGAACTCTGAGGTGATTAAAACACCAGAATACTGTAAACAGTTTTATCAGACACTATTACAGAAGGGTTAAATTTTTTTCAAAAATATATATGGTGCTGGCAGTAGGATCACTTCCCTGGAAAGCAGTTTGTTTGTGCTGACCAGAGTCAGGGAGAAAGAGCAGAAGAAAAATTAAACAAGATGGTTGCTTAATTAGTCTTTGTTGTCTGAGAGTAGAAAGTAGTAGGCAAATACAAGATTTTCAGTGCCTCCATGGTGTACCATGGTGTTATGCTCACTGGATAACACTGCCCAGTTTTAACCGTTCATGATATGAATTCCACCAAATCTCACAGCAGGATTACATAACTAAAATGACATGTTTTGTGAACATACATACATACGTCAGACAAAAGTTCTGAGTCTTTGTGGTTTAAATATTGTTGACTTTTTAATACTCCTGCAAATACATAACTATTAATTGTTTTGTACCTCAGAAGAGAAATTGCTGGTTGTTTAAATTGTTTTCAAGGGTTCTTTTTCATTCTGTTACTCTGCAGTTCTTATTTGTTCAGTAAAAGTTTTTATGTGTTGGGGTTTTTTTCATGCTGCCAGTTCTAGTTTCAAACATCAGAGTATATGTTACTCTTGTTAGATGGCTTTAGTTAGATAATTATAAGAAACATTTATATTTCATTTCCAGAGTTCCAATAGTTGAGAAAAGAAGCTTGAAAATGCAGCCTTAGTGTACACTTAGACCCCAGAAAAACTCAAGACTATAAAAGGAGCTCTATTTTGTAGTGGTACTTTTTAAACCAATTGATTGCAGTTTGAACTTTTGGTTTGGTTTGGTTTAAAAGTAGCTTCAAGCTTTTAAGCCACTCTCATTTTTCTTGGCTTAGGAAGGATGAGCTCACCTGGTGAATTTTGAATTCTTAGTGCTGGGCCTGTAGATAATCCTCTTCTTATGATTTTCTGTTTTAAAAATTCTGGTTAAAATCCCACCAAAGTAAATGGAGACATGCGACAGGCCTCAAATGCCACAACAACCTAAAGTTTGGTGACCTTATCCAACTCCTGATCCTTCACAGAGCTCTGCAGTTACTCTTAAACATCTTTGTACAGGCAGAGCATGCAATAAGTATCAATCATCTTCAATATTTACAGGGGTATGTAATCACTATAACCTCAAATATGCATCGGTACTCCCTACATTGTATAGGCACCTTAGACACTGGTACCTAAAAACTTCCCCATACATTTGGCATCAGAGTTTTTCATGCATGTTCATTTTATCCTCTGCATTTCATCAGCCCCGGTCTCACTTTTCACCTCTTTGCCATAGGCTCCTTCACTGGAACAAAGTTCTATGTGGTGCATAAAAAAAGAAGAGGAAATCACATAAGGAAATTTGGTCTTAATCCTCCAAGCAGTGCAAGTTCAGGAACATCAGCCAAGTTATTCAGAGAGACAGGATGAATGAAGTGATATGATACTGATACTTTCTCTGCGTTAGCTAAGAGAACAAAGAGTCACTGGCAAAGGGCCAAGCAAAGGCATCCTTTCAAAAGAACAGCTTAGTGTCAGCAAGCTGTTCAAGAATGACCTGTCATTCAGAAATGCAGAAATACCATTAAAAAGCATTCTCCTCTCCAAAGGAAACCTTTCTGATTACTGCAGGAATTGAAAGATACCGTCTTCTCTCATTTGCACAAAGTTAGAATAATGATGCCTGCTATGTTTTTGTTCTAGTCAAAACTCTGCATTTGACTGCAGAGACAGGTAAAGAAATAGAAAATATAAGAGAGTTGAGAGTAAGAAAATGAATAAGGCACCAGCTGTGGTTGGGGTGTTTATTTTCTATACTATAGACAGCCTTCCCACTCAGTCACACAATAAGCCACGTTGAACTATTATGCATCAAATCAAGCCATTACAATGCATCTTAAAATTATACACATTAAAAAAAAACATTAACAAAACCATGGAGAAGAGATCATGTACAAATATCAGTTTATATAACTGATGAATATTAGGTCAAGTTTAAAAGCAGCCATGTAGTCCAGAAAGCAGATTAACAACCAGACCAGAGATATTTTAGGTGTGTGATCATGGTGCTGCTGGAAATATTCAGTGGGCAGAACAGAGGGTTTACACACTGCCAGGAGCACCAGGAAGAAAGGCTAATAAAATAATCTTATCATATTTAGCACACACTAAGTTATTTATGCATGTTCATGGTACTGCGTATAATGAAAAGACTGAAGAAATGGCAAGCTTCCTGAAGGGAGAAAAGATCAACTGATCAATAAGTACATCTCAGCCTGATTGCAGTGGCTCTGACAAACTGATTAAAAGCACAGCTACCCAGACACTGTTGCCCAGAAGGACGGTAGCTTGAATATGAACCTTTGAAGATAGGATAAAAAGGCTGTGGAAATACAAGCAGAAGGGATTATCCTGGAGGGAAAAAAAAGCCAGATCTGCTTGTCATGCTGATTAAACTCACGGTAATACATATGATTCCAAATCCATAAAAAAGACAATATAGCAAGAACAGGTGAATGAATAATATAACATGCACAATAGACATCAAAGTTCATTGTTACTCCACTATCAATAAAATGCACTGTGAAGCTTCCCCTTCATGCTGCACAGCAGGTATTGTTTTGCAACCACTATCAAGGGCAGCAGATTCAAGGATCATTGCTTTAATGCATCACAAATTGTGTTACAACTTGCAAGTGAAAATAGATTCTTTCTTTGTTTCCACTGTATCCCACAATAAACTAGGGAAGGTAGAACCAGAGAACGTCTAACGAATATTAAGCATGTCCCAGTAGTGCATTTGGAAGATGATGTAGTCTATATATATATATGTTTCACCGCTACCTGCTGCAGTTATCATGTTATTCCAGTGAACTTTAGTTTCTACTCGTGTCCTAGTCATGATTTACAATTAAGGAAAGATTAAGAAAGATTTATTTAAGAGCTTTGTTTCTTCTCCTGTTATGGGTGATAATATCAATTGATAATTCTTCATATGGTAGTTGAAAATACAAATTAAATATAATTTGTGCTATTTTATGTTTAATACTGAAGGTCTCAATTATAAGTAGTATATGGAACCTGCTAAGGACCTTTCAAGGCAAACAACATTCATTATATTTTGTGTAAGACAAAATATAATGAATATATGCATAAAATACAATTGAAAAGACTATAGATCTTTAACACCTTGCCTTTTTATTATTTTTCTTCCTCATACATATGATACAGTCTCATTTATATAATCTTCACACTACTCTTTAAATAGCCCCTGTAAATTTTGCTTCACTTATATCAAATGTTCATCAGATAACACTACAGTTCCAATGAGAGTCTTATTGTATATGCATCCATATTTTGCATTGTTTCACCTTAAGATGGATAAGGATGTGAAAAAAACTTCAGTAAGTTAAAAAAAACCCAATATTTTTGCATTGAAACTTTTCATCAAAACTTTTGCATTGAACATTTTCCTGTTTATTTAAAAAAATGAATAAATTAGTGCATAGGTTAAAAAAACAAACAAACAAACAAACAAAAAACCATCAACAACAAAAAAAACAGAAATCACTTTCCACTGAAAAATTGAAAATATTTATAAGCAAGACTCCTTTTAGACCCACTCTTATAACAAGGCTTTTATTCTGGTCAGCACTGTCCTGTAAATCCTAGATGGAGCTATTTATATCTTTATTAATCTCAAAAAACTTTGAAAATCTGTTTCTTTTGAAAGTGAGTTTCAAAATACATCTAGCCTGAGAAATGGACATGGTACAGAGTCATTTAGTAATAGTCACTTACGGTACTGAATCAAAATTGGTGAAGCTGTATCAGAGTGGTACTATATCCCACTAATAAATTTTAGTGGTAGGAAAGCTGACTGTATCTGCACTAATTTCCTGTTCTGAGACAGTATCTCCAAACCACGTTGTACTTCAGGTGCTAGTCTAGAGACATCTAGCACCAAACTTTTTGAGTAATATGGACATACTCCAGGCAATTCCCAGCCAGGAACTTGAGAGAACATCTTGCAAAGCAGCTTCACAAAAACTTTAATGGGATTCAGACTGCTACCTGTTTTTAGACACAAAGAAGGGTAACATTCTCTGAAAAAGGAATACCAAAGACATCAGCACTGTCTTCACACTCTAATGCTTGAAATTAATTACTAGTACTTGATAAACCACTTCATTACAAGGCTGTGGTAAATATACCCATACAAGGGTTCAGATATAACCCATGTAAAGGACAGAAAAAAATACTTTAATATGTGGATTAGAAGTACCATTCAAAGGAATAAATATTAATGTTAGAAATATACATCACCTTCATTTCAAAACAATTGGAAATTTAATTCACAGAATCACAGAATCTCAGAATCAGTCAGGTTGGAAAAGACCTTCGGGGTCATCGAGTCCAGCCATCAGCCCTACTCTACAAAGTTCTCCCCTACACCATATCCCCCAACATCTCATCTAAACCACCCTTAAACACATCCAGGGATGGTGACTCCACCACCTCCCTGGGCAGCCTATTCCACTGTCTGACCACTGTGAAACATTTTTTCCTAATGTCCAGTCTAAACCTCCCCTGTTGCAGTTTAAACATAACACAATAAACAAAGTCTATGCATCAAAGGAATGTTTTCTAAGACAACTGTCCCAGGGAATGGTTTTTGCTTCCTTTTCAAAGGAAGGAAGACTTACTAATAAGATATAGAAAATATTCTAATGAAAACACAAAAAGAATTTCACTTGTTTACAGTTCGTGACAGAACTTCATCTTGGCTAGAGATTCTTTGCATCATCAAGAGCTAACCATGTTGTACTTGAAGCAGTCTGAAGAGAGAAATCTTACAAAAGGCAAGGTGGTTATATGGTTGTAAGATAATTAGGCTCAGTAGAGAACACTGAAGAAGTAAAATATTATTAAGTGGTGGTAAATTAATATTTAATTGTGTGCATGTTATGTTGTTATATTAAAAATAAATTCTATAACATATTTTATTATTCTATGAGATTAATAAAGCTGTGTCCATTTCAATAATACCTGATGAACACTTGACTTTATTAATTTTGATTTTTTTTAAGGAATTCAGTTAATTTTATGCCTATTTTTTCTCTATATGCATCTAAGGCACTCTTTTCTCATTCTCAATGAAATCAAACCCATGCAAGTTTGACCATAAACTAGCGCACTGTAAATTGTCCATAGCTAGAAACTTTTGAATTCTATAAGAGAAGTTTATTAAGTGTCTCATCTTGTCCTACACAAAGTTATTGCCATAAATACTAAGGCCCATTTGATTCTTTGTATATTGATACTCACTCATATATCTGCATATGGATTATTTTCAAACAGTTCATACTGCAAGTGGAACACTATGGTACTAGTGTTTAATTATTGTTTCCTAAGCCAAAGTCCTTAATGTCATTAAGTCAAACTAACTTCTTGCTGTAAAGATTTATATTAGATCAGGATTTCACAGAACATCTTTACTGGACCATTTATATAAAAATGAATCACCTGAAAATGCTTTTGTTTTGTCTTTAACAGAATTCTCCTGCCAAAGGATAACATGTATTTTTTAATGTTAAGCAATGATGGGAGTAGAAAGGATAAGGAAAAGCAATGCATTGGCAAGAACTGAACTCCCACAAATGGAAGCGAAGACCTTTGGATCTGAATGCACGAAGTGGGAAGAAGACAGCAGACACATAGAGGCAATCACAGGCAATGAGAAAATAGCACATGGGTTGAGCTGTAGCCATGGGGACCCGAGCTTTTAAGGAGCTAACTGCAATGTTACCAGCCATTCTTTCACACCTGAGCAAGCCACCCATAACCAAAAGATGGAAAGTGTTCTTATCCAGTCCTGATGATCTTTCAAACTGATCTGTGTAATGATGGCCTAAGTGATCTTTTGTCCTTTTATAGTAAAGTTCTGATGTAACAGAAAATCTTTAACTGGGTGAAGAATAATTAAATTCTCTGAGATGCCAAAGGAAATCTGCCCAGATAGTAATTAAGATAACACCACCAAGAAAAAATACATATCTTTTCTGTTTTTAAATATAAATGCATGTGAGTGGGGTTTGTTTGTTTGTTTGTTTTACATATATATAGTTAACAGCCAAACTCTGAGCCACACACTCAGTCACTACACACATACACACAGAGTGGGATGGGGAGAAAATAGGAAAAAAAATGCAATAAGAACACTCGTGTGTCAAGATAAAGACAGGAAGATTACTTGCCAATTACCATTGGAGGCAAAACAGACTCAACTTAGGGAAAAAAAATTTATTGCCAGTTAAAATAGATCTGGGTAGCGGAAAACAAAAAGACAAATGTTAAAATACCTTTACTCTTTCCTTTCCAAGGCTCTTCATCATTCTGTCACTCCAAACAGAACTACCTTTCCACCTTTTTGACACTATTTCCCTCACACTTTTCCTCTGCTCCAGCATAGGCAGTTCTTTCCCAAATATCCATCTGCAGCAGCATGGGTCTTCCACAGGCTGCAGCGTAGAGATCTGCTCCACCATGCAGGACCTCCTCTTCCTGTTCCTGTTCTGACTGGGGTTCCTTCTGCTCTTTCTCACTTTCTTTCTTCCTCTTCTCTAGAAGTAGTGTTTTCTGCTCTTTTAAAATATGTTTTCATAGAGGCCCACCAGCTTTGCTGATGGGTTCAGCTTTGTCTTCAGGGAACCAGCTGTGTCCAGGCACCCCCTGGCCTCTTCCCACACAGGCCACCCCTGCAGTCCCCTCTGGCTGCTAGCACCTTGCCATGGACACCCAAAACAGATAAATCAATCATTTTTACTGGAGTGTTGTAAATTATTATTTCTCTAGAAGTATCAATCTTGTAGAAAGTGTCTTCAATTGTAGCAGATATCACAACCCCCTCAGCAAGTCAGAACTAAGAAACTAAAATGTCTGAAACTTCAGCAAGGTAAAGGCACAAATATTGCTTCAATAAAGGCTAGGGAGAAACATAAATAAGTTTTACATCTGGACTTCTGCAGCTGCAATAAAGCTGCTTTCATGAAATATAAATGTGTATTGAGATGTTAAAGATTCTGGCACTGATATTCTTAAACACTATGTTTCCATAAAGTTGTAATAATTTATTTTATAGAAGCTACAAGATTCTTAAAAGTACATTGAACATTTATCTTTTCAACAGCTGAACCTGATGTTACAGGTAAGTGAGCTACCTGGTACTTACCCTACAAGGGATAACTGGGTATTTTTACAGGGACAAAGGAAAAGAGTGGTGAAAGAATTAAGGTCACGGATACACTGTGCAAATCAACAGTTGAAGTGCTTATGGAGAAGGGTTCTAGTTTCTCCAAGATTTCACTCTGGAGTTACAGCCCTGCTAGGAGACACTGCATGATCCCGTCTCATGTAGGCAGAATTGCATAGTAGTAGCCTTTGGCTGGTACTGACATACTAAGAATCAGCAGTCCTACCATTCTGGGGTTTTGGTTACAGTGCAGTATTTAATTTATTTAATTAAAGCATTGACTTCTGCTTTGTGGTTACAGTGTAGCACAGAGTGAATGTTAGGTGGGATGACGGGAAAGTAAAGAATAGATGCTGGAGTTAGAAACATCCTTCGATGTTGAATTGCTGAAATAATTTTGAAAACATATAGCTAGTGTTTTGGTTCACAGCTGAGACCAATAAAAGCCTGTGAAGAATTTCTGTAAATTATACTATCCTGTGGGGGGTCAAGGAAATATAGTTTCTCATTTAAAATAAATAGTCCCCCCTACTAATTTATTCTTAATCATGCAAACAACAAAGGAATTAAGTAGGCCATTTCCATACATATGACTGCTTCTTTTATGAAATGTAGTTCACCAGAAATTCAGAACTAACTGATTTAGAGGAATTCATGTTTGTAAATTTTTTCAACATTGTAACAAAATCCAATGATTTTATTTCATGCTATTAAATTTCTTATTGTAGCATTTGAAAAAGAAAACATTGAGAGCTCAATGTGTGTTCTATTTCTATTACAAAGCAGTGGGGTTTGCCTATAAAAGAAGACAGAGTGTTTTGTCAGATCCACCAATAATAGCACATATGCCAATGACATTGTTCACAGAATAAAAACAATGTCACATTTTTCTGCAGAACCAAGTATTTTTGTCTTCTACTTTGAAATCTGTATGAGTAGCTCTAAGTTCAGAATATCTGCTTTAAATCTAGCAATCTGCACACAAAAATGGGAAAGAGCATTTTAGAGTCACTTCAAAACTTTCTCTTAAGAAAAATGTGTTTGGTTGTTGCTGGTTTTTTATCACATATGAATGAAATCATTCAAATTGTATGAGTTCTAAAACTGTACATAGGGCAACTCTTTTAAGTTTCATTCTAATAATTAGAAGTTAACCACCTTTCTTAGAAACTCATAATTTCCACTGCCAGTTAAGAACATCTGAAAATGTGTTCATTTAATTCCATCTGCTTATCCAACCCTTGAAATACTGAGAAAACACAACATGCAAAAAATTCATCTGTTCATTTTTACATTTAATAATCCAATTTTTATTCTCTGCTTTAATTCTGTTTAGGATCTGTCCTGGTTTAGCCAGGATAGGGTTAAGTTTCCCCGGCAGTGGGGAGAAGCTCTAGCCGGGTTATTTATACACCATGCTGACGTCACATCCTGGCGCCAAAGCGCGGCAGCACGGGAAGAATCGGTGAACACGTGGGTTTGTACAGCCGGTCCTCTCACTGCTGTATTGGTGCATACCTTGCTCTGTTCATTGTTATTACTGTTATTGTTATTGTTATTGTTTGTTTTGTTGCTGTTGCTCTGTTGTATTAAACCTCTCCTTATCTCAGCCCCGGGGCTTTGTATTTCACTCCCTTTGTGGGGGAGGGGCAGCGGCCGCGTGATCTCAGACCCGGGCAGGGACTAAACCACCACAGGATCAAAAGTGCCTAAACCACTACACAGCTCTTTTCTTCCCTTTCCATTATATAGTAATTTATTAAGAAAAACAAGGGGAAATCTCAGGTTCTAGGAATCTCATAGACAAAACTTTCATTATCAGAGTAATTATAGCACATATTAGATGGGATCAAGAGTGCATTGCTCAGCTCATTCAATAATGGTGATGCTTACTATTAAAATGAATCCTTACCACTCACACTTATTCAAATTACACCACAGATCCCCAGCAGTACATCTCAAAGCTTTAAATAGTACATACAATTTTTATAAGTGGGCACTAAAATTACTTTACTACTATTTCAGTAATTTCATGGATGTGATGCCTAGGGCTATGGATGAAGGCAAGTTTTGAATAGCATATACATGGTTCTGTAACTTCTCATTTTAAAGCAATCCTTGTGCAAAGCTTCAACTAAGCTGCAGTGATTTCTAATTATATGAGGCTGAGCTGCAGGTACTGTGATGCTTCACTAGCCACTTCATTCAAAGCTAACTGATACAAGGATTAATTGTATCAGAAAAGGAGTAGACTGCCTTAAAAATAATTAGCTGCTTTGAGGAACACTAGAACAGTTCAAGCTGTCGTGCTTCACAGGGAAGCAGGTACCAGCCATATATCCCATAACTAGAGCAACATTAAATAGAGGATAAGAATACACTGGTGTAAGTACTAACAAATATTTTCTCCTAGCTTCAGGCTTCATTTCTGCCTCTCTGTTGCTCCCTGCACAGTGGCTATACAACTATGCATGTTGCTCTACTATATAAAAAATTAAAATCCAGGCAAACTTAATCAATTTTGTGCCGTACAGCTTCTCAGTTGGTCCTTACCCTGATCCTGTTCACTGTGCAAATGAATAAGTAATTCTGGCAGCATGATACAAGTGTGGGGACAAGTACACTCTAAACCTGCTTTAGTGCAACTGTTGCTTAATATATGGCTGTGACATTATGTAAAGCTATATATTTAACAAAAGTCATTAGCAAGCTCTTTTTAGTGACAATCAGGTCTTTTTCCATGGTAATTTAGTTTATTTCATACTCTCTAAGCTGTACCACTTAATTCAACCTTTTCCTTTACATGTGTGCTACTTTTCACTTATAAGAGATTAATAATATGCCTGACAGCCTTAAATAAAAATGAAGTAGTTCAGAGAAGAAAAAGATTAAAAACTAGGAATTTGATTCTACAATGCTAAATCAAATAAGACACAAGGCATAGCATCTTAAAAATCTGTTTTGAACAAAACATACAGTTTAACAGCAGATTTTGTCCTAACTCACCTAACCTTAGACAGTTACATTTTGAATCCAGTTCTAACCAACAGAGACTTGAATGAAAAGAAAATAAATTGTATCAGAAATTATAAACAAAGAAAAATACCTTAAACTACAAAGGCATCTTCATAATGTGTGGTACAGGGTATTGGATAGGATTGTTAACTCTTTGAAGGGATATTATCTTACTCCTCTATATGATAGTGTTAATGGTATCTCAGGGGGGATTTTTTGGTTTGGTTTGTGGGGGCTTTTGTTTATTTGTGGGTGTTTTAAGCAACAAAAATTATTTTCTGAACAAAAAATCAAGAGATGTGAAAGGAAAGAAATTATGAAGATTACCAGTAGAAATTACAGAGAACTGATAAACAAGAGAAGGCATATAAAAGGAGCAACATACAGAAAACAACACAATAAAGGGAAAAGGGGGCACAGACAGAGTGGGGGAAAAAAGAGAAGGAGGTAAAAAGAAGGTTAGTGGCAAAGGCTAACAGTCAACCTATAATGGTAGGCAGGAATATGATGAGGCTGTGATATATTAAAGACCAAGTAAGATAATTTTTTAGGCGACTTGTTCATAAATTGCCTCTTTTTCATCCTGTTCTTCCACTGTAAGCTTCTTATAGAATGAATCATATTGCTTATACTTCTGGTTCTCAAAAAAAACCCCAACAATTTAGCTAAACGGAGTCAGAAGAGTATTCTGGAGTCTACTTGAAATGATGCAATTTGTCCAGAGGTTATCCGGGTCCAACATGCTCCCTTATTTGCCCAATGCCCCAGGTTCTGTTCTATGTAACAACTGAATTTAGTTATGTAGCCTGAAATTCACAGGGCCAGAGCTGAGCTCTTATTCCCAGGGTGCTGACTTTAATGGTGATGCAGAAGTACTCCTGGTATTCTCACTGATTCTATGATGAGGGAAAAAGGAGGTGGGAGGGAAAGAGAGTAAGATATCTTAAAAAAAATGAGAAAGACAAGGAAGAAAAGAATGAGGGTGAGAAAAGAGTAGGGTATTTTAAACTCTACATTCCCTCTTTTTCTGCCTCACAATAAGGATAAATTAGTAAAGAAGTATTAATTAAAAGAAAAAATAGATTTGAAGAGATATGAGAAAAAAATAAGCAAACAAAAATGCAATAAATGAAATAAAATGGCAAGAAAATAAAGGAACAACAAGTAATAGAAGAATGGAATGAGATATTAAAATAACAAGAGGAAAAACATAGCAATAAAACCAACATTGTTTGAAATAGGCTTATATTGCCTGAAAGTCCATACATATCTTCAAAGAGAATGCAATTATGTCACTGAAGAGGTAGCACTAAACTTTGAAGAACAATGAGAAAGTATATTGCTTACCTGGAAAAAACATTTGTTTACCAGAAATGAAAAGTGCTTAAAATAAATTTATGTGCATTTTCCTCAACCATCATCATGCTATCACTGCAGCATTGTCACTGACCTTTCCAAGGATAGAGTGCACTGTTTAGGAGCACATGTTATTCCCTAGGTTTTCCATATCTAATCTTCTATCTGATGGGTTTTGAATGTGTTAGAGAAGATATTATAGCTGTTTTCACTGCAGAAAACTGTTCTCTCTCTAGTGCCTCTTTTAAGCCTATTTCTTTAAAGATATCAATTTATACATTTATTGTGCTTGTGACTAAAAGCTCTTTCTTCCTTTAAATAATACCTCTAGGAAGTTATTTTCATCCAGTCTTAATATTTGTCTCTACTTATGTATACAAATTCAGTATTAGTTGACCTATCTCTGACAATGAAGCTCCTCAAAAGATTCCCTCCTCCAAGTTTTTCCTTCTCTTGCTTGTTTGTTCTTCTATTTTGAAAACATGGCAGCAGCAAAAACTTCACAGATGCTTAAGCTCACCAACCAGAATCTATGACGTCACCTAGGTCTTTTGTTACTTTTCACTAAGAATTATTTGCAAGAAAATGACACTCTGACAACTGGAATGTCTTAAGTGAAATTTACAAGTTCTTTTGAAACACATTCCTTAAAGTAAAACAGTCAGAACCAGAAAAATGAATTTGGAACTTGTCAAAAGTTGGCATTTTTCTGCAAAACTGCAGCAGAATAGGATTTACATGAATTACCCACATGACTTCCATTTACTTTGTTTGAATTATTATTGGTCTTTTCAATATGTTTCACTGTCATGCAACTTTTGTAAGAAGGCAAGCACTAGTCTACTCTACTTCATCTTTCAAAAATTTGATCAGATTAACCTTTTGCAGCATGTCTTCAGGGAGCTCTCAGACACATCTTTGGATAAATTACATCCAATCTTTTCCAACTTCCTAACTGTGATTAAACTCTGTAGCACTTATAACATTACTAATTCTTTCTTTTTCTTGTTTCCCTGGGCTTTTTGTCTGTTTTTAAACCAATGCTTTAGATGACCAAATGTCCTGGTTTAGACAGGATAAAGTTAAGTTTCCCCAGCAGTGGGGGGGAGCTCTAGCCGGGTTATTCAGATACCATGGGACGTCACATCCTGGACAGTCGGTTACCACACGTACTGTGGGATTTGCTCTGTTCTCACTGCTGTATTCGTAGATATTTTGCTCTGTTCATTGTTATCACTGTTATTGTTATTGTTATTGTTTGTTGTGTTGCTGTTGCACTGTTGTATTAAACCTCTCCTTATCTCAGCCCCGGGGCTTTGTATTTCACTCCCTTTGTGGGGGAGGGGCAGCGGCCGCGTGGTCTCAGACCCCGGCAGGGACTAAGCCTCCACAACTTTGGCACTCAACGTGGGGCAAGAGAAGGCTGAGATAAGGACAAAAGGAGAAGGTGTGTTAGAGCCATCTGTTAGGTGTAATTTTTCTGGTTTTATTTGTACTTGTTTAATAAGAAGCGTTTGCAATGCTGGCCAACTTGCTCGCATGGTGGGGCTGGATCAATCCTTATATCCATTGTGCATTCCCAGTGCTGATGTTTGGTTTTGGTGGAAAATGTGTCAAGGGTCTTGTTTTGCTGTACTGGCTGCAGACTGCTTATAATATGCTTGTATCACTGCTTGTGGGGGTGAACCGGTACCTGTTTGCTGCCTGGGCTTTTGTTAGGGATCTCACCCCCTCTATGGGTGAGCCAGGGGAAGAGATTCTCTCGGTTTTTGAGAGTTTCAGCTATCCCTGGAGCACCCAGGCCAGTGTGCTTGTGGCACTGTGCTTTCTGAATGTCTGCCAGATCTTGTTTTGGGCCATGCGGTACTTCTCCAACAATAGCACCACCTGGAAACCTGCCCCGAGGGCAGATAGTTATAAATGGCAAGGTGTGTGGGAAAAGATGGGCAAGTGCCTGAGTCAGTGGTCACCTCCAATGCTTTGGGATTTCACTTCTGAACAAATGGAGAGTCCTGATAAACTGGTGGAATATTTGGAAAAGGTGTGCTGCCAATCTGACAAACCCCGGGAGACACAAGTTGTTGCGATGTGCTGGGGGCTTGCCCATGCCTACCGTGTCATCTTTAACACTATTCACTGCCCTCAAGGGGAAGAAGGGGCTGCAGGATCTGAAAGTGAACCTGCTGGCACAGCAGCTGGGCCAGAGGGACAGGCAGTGCCAGTACCAGTTGCACCTACCAGCACAGCAACTGAGCCAGAGGCACAAGCAGTGCCAATATCAGTCACCCCAGTACGGAAAACGAAATATACCAAAAAATCCCCTCACAGTGTACAGGATGATAATGAACCAGGCATATCACGAGAGCAGGAGGAAGAGCTGGAGGTAACCATCCAATCTCTATCCCTGAGTGAATTGCGAGATATGCGGAAGGATTTTAGCCGCATTCCAGGCGAGCAAATTTGCACCTGGCTGCTCCGATGCTGGGATAGTGGAGCTGCTGGTTTTGAATTAGAGGGGAGAGAGGCCAAGCAGGTGGGACCTTTAGCTAAGCAGGCTGGTATTGACAAAGCAATAGGGAAACAGACTCAAACCTCAGCCTTTGGAGGCGACTCCTACTCGGTGTAAGGGAGAGGTACCGCTACAAGGATGATGTTCTATGTCGGTTAGGCAAGTGGACCGACATGGAGAAAGGCATTCAGAACCTCAGGGAGATGGCTGTGTTTGACATGGTCTATGGTGATCTGAATGATGAGCAGTCACCAATGGATCCAGATCAGGCCCCTTGCACACAGCTGATGTGGCGGAAGTTCCTGCAAAGTGGACCAGAGGCACATTCCAAAGCATTAGCAGTAGTGTCCTGGTCGCGAGACACCCAGACTCAGACAGTAGATGAAGTGATTATCCAGCTCCGGCAATATGAGGGAAGTCTCCCTTCCTCCCAACATGCTTTGGTTTCAGCTGTAGAGGAACTGTCTCAGAGGCTCCAGAAAGTGGAACAGGACATGTCATACATTCCACCTGCACGGGCCGATGTCTCAGCTATTAGAAGCAGGTGTTTCCCCACCCAAGAGAAGGGCAGTGGAAGGCACACACCACGGGGCATCCTGTGGTTCTTCCTCCGCGACCATGGGGAAAACATGAGAAGGTGGCATGGACAGCCCACTCCCGCCCTAGCTGCACGAGTACAGCAACTGAAAGGAAAGACCACCGTGAAAGGGGAGTCTTCCAAGAGAGATGCAGCTCCAGTGTCTAGTCGGAAATCCCCCAGACAGAATAGAATGGCCAACAGTATGCTTGACCCTCTTGAGGGGACCAGGAAGTTATTCTTGCAGGAGTCACTCTTAGATCAAGTCAGTGATGGTGAGCAGGATTAGAGGGGCCCTGCCTCCAACCAGGTGGAGGAAAGGGATAATCAGATTTACTGGAAGGTGTGGATCCGATGGTCTGGCACATCAGACCCACAAGAATATAAGGCCTTGGTAGACACTGGCGCACAGTGCACCCTGATGCCATCAAGCCACAGTGGGGTCGAATCCATCTGCATCTCCGGAGTGACAGGGGGATCCCCAACAGCTGACCCTACTAGAAGCTGAAGTGAGCCTAACTGGGAAGGACTGGCATAAGCACCCCATTGTGACTGGCCCAGATGCCCCGTGCATCCTAGGTATAGACTACCTCAGGAGAGGGTACTTTAAAGACCCAAAAGCGTACCGGTGGGCCTTTGGTATAGCTGCCTTGGAGGAGATTGAGCAATTGTCCACCTTACCTGGCCTCTCAGAGGACCCCTCAGTGGTGGGGTTGCTTAAGGTTGAAGAGCAGCGAGTGCCAATTGCCACCAAGACGGTACACCGGCAGCAGTACCACATTAACCGAGATTCCCTGGTCCCCATCCATCAGCTGATCCGTCGACTAGAAAGCCAGAAGGTGATCAGCAAGACTCACTCACCTTTCAACAGCCCTATATGGCCAGTGAGAAAACCTAATGGCAAATGGAGACTGACCGTGGACTACCGTGGCCTGAATGAAGTTACGCCAGTGATGAGTGCTGCAGTGCTGGACATGCTAGAGCTCCAGTATGAGCTGGAGTACAAGGCAGCCAAGTGGTACGCCATGATTGACATCGCTAACGTGTTCTTCTCCATTCCAATAGCACCAGAGTGCAGGCCACAGTTTGCGTTCACTTAGAGGGGTTTCCAGAACACCTGGAATCGATTGCCCCAGGGGTGGAAACACAGCTCCACCATTTGCCATAGACTGGTCCATACTGCACTGGAGAAAGGTGGGGCTCCAGAACACCTGCAGTTCATTGACGATATCATTGTATGGGGGGACACAGCTGAGGAAGTCTTTGAGAAAGGAAAGAAGATAATTGAAATCCTCCTGAAGGCTGGTTTTGCCATCAAGCGACAGAAAGTTAAGGGGCCTGGAAGGGAGATTCAGTTCCTAGGAATAAAATGGCAAGATGGGCGTCGCCACATCCCAACAGAGATGATAAACAAGATAACAGCCATGGCCCCACCTACCACCAAAAAGGAGACTCAATCTTTCCTGGGCGCTGTGGGGTTCTGGAGGATGTACATCCCAAACTACAGCCTGATTGTGAGCCCTCTCTACCATGTAACTCGCAAGAAGAACGATTTTAAATGGGCCCCAGAGCAACAACAAGCCTTTGAACAAATTAAGCAGGAGATTACCCAGGCAGTGGCCCTCGGGCCAGTCTGGACAGGGCAGGAGATTAAGAACGTGCTCTACACCGCAGCCAGGGAGAATGGCCCTTCCTGGAGCCTTTGGCAGAGAGCAGATGGGGAATCCCGAGGCCGACCTCTAGGCTTTTGGAGCCGGGGATACAAAGGCTCTGAAGCTAACTATACCCTGACTGAGAAGGAGATACTGTCAGCGTACGAAGGAATTCGAGCTGCCTCAGAAGTGGTCGGCACTGAGACCCAGCTCCTCCTGGCACCCCGGCTGCCGGTGCTGTGATGGATGTTCAGAGGAAAGGCTCCCTCCACACATCATGCAACAGATGCCACGTGGAGTAAATGGGTTGCCTTGATAACACAACGGGCTCAAATAGGGAACCTCGACCCCCCAGGATTAGTAGAAATGATCATAAACTGGCCAGAGAGCAAAGATGCTGGGATGTTACCAGAAAAAGAGATGAAATGTGCTGAGGAGGCTCCACCATATAACGAGCTGCCAGCGGAAGAGAAACAGTGTGCCTTGTTCACTGATGGGTCTTGTCACATTGTGGGAAAACATCGACGATGGAAGGCTGCCGTGTGGTATCCCACACGAGAAACCACTGAAGCTGTTGAGGGACAAGGTGAATCGAGCCAGTTCGCAGAGGTGGGAGCCATCCAACTGGCTTTGGAGATTGCTGAGCGAGAAAACTGGCCGAGGCTCTATATCTACACTGACTCGTGGGTGATGGCAAGTGCCCTGTGGATGTGGTTGCAGCAATGGAAACAGAACAAATGGCAACGCAAGGGCAGACCCGTCTGGGCCGCTGAACTATGGCAGGATATTGCAGCCCGGGTGGAGAACCTTGTTGTGAAGGTGCGCCATGTGGACGCCCATATACCCAAGAGTCGGGCCACTGATGAACATCAACACAACCAGCAGGCAAACCAGGCTGCTAAGATCGAAGTGGCTCAGGTGGACTTGGACTGGCAGCGTAAAGGTGAACTGTTCATAGCCCGGTGGGCCCATGAGACCTCGGGCCACCAAGGCAGAGATGCAACATATAGGTGGGCTCAAGATCGAGGGGTGGACCTCACCATTGACACCATCGCAGAGATCATCCACGGATGTGAGACGTGTGCTGCAATCAAACAAGCCAAATGGGTGAAGCCCCAGCGGAATGGAGATCGATGGATGAAATATAAATATGGAGAGGCCTGGCAGATCGACTACATCACACTGCCACAGACCCGCCAAGGCAAGCGCCATGTGCTCACAATGGTGGAAGCAATCACTGGATGGCTCGAAACTTATCCAGTGTCCCACACCACTGCCCGGAACACCATCCTGGGCCTTGAAGACCGGGTCCTGTGGTGACATGACACCCCAGAGAGGATTGAGTCGGACAATGGGACTTCCGAAATAACCTGGGCAGAAGAACACGACATCGAGTGGGTCTACCACATCCCCTACCACGCACCAGCCTCTGGGAAGATCGAGCGCTACAATGGACTGTTAAAAACTACATTGAAAGCAATGGGGGGTGGAACCTTCAAACACTGGGACACACATCTGACAAAGGCCACTTGGTTAGTCAACACAAGAGGATCTGCCAATCGAGCTGGCCCGGCTCAGTCAAAACTTCCACATGCTGTAGACAGGGATAAAGTCCCTGTGGTGCGCATGAGGGATGTGCTGGGAAAAAATGGTCTGGGTTAGTCCTGCGCCAGGCAAAGGCAAACCCATCCATGGGATTGTTTTTGCTCAAGGACCTGGGTGCACCTGGTGGGTGATGCAGAAGGATGGAGAGGTCCGATGCGTACCACAAGGGGACTTGATTGTGGGTGAAAACACACCGTGAGTTATACTGTGCTTTTGTCAATTTTTCTTTGTTAATGCTAATTGCTAAATGGCAGCTGGATGTGAGCATATGGTATAGAATAAAGGGGTGGATTATGTCCTGGTTTAGCCAGGATAGGGTTAAGTTTCCCCAGCAGTAGGGGGGGAGCTCTAGCCGGGTTATTCAGATACCATGGGACGTCACATCCTGGTGCCGAAGCGGGACAGTCGGTTACCACGCGTACTGTGGGATTTGCTCTGTTCTCACTGCTGTATTGGTAGATATTGTTCATTGTTATCACTGTTATTCTTATTGTTATTGTTGTTGTTTGTTGTGTTGCTGTTGCACTGTTGTATTAAACCTCTCCTTATCTCAGTCTCGGGGCTTTGTATTTCACTCCCTTTGTGGGGGAGGGGCAGCGTCTGCGTGGTCTCAGACCCCAGCAGGGACTAAACCACCACACCAAAAGAAAAAGCATTTGTAGAAAAGCTAAAAAATTAAAATTAATACTAGAAAAAAAAATAAAATTATCATTTTAGAAAAAGAAATCTGGTGAAATAATAGCATAAATATATGAATCTGAAAAACCCACTTCTTTTACAGAGGAAAGTCCAGCATAATTAGCAGAACAGGGAACAACTGGTTATGGTTCAAACTTCATACCTTCAGTACATGAGATTCTTAAAAAAAGATGTTAGAAAGCTGATATGATTAAAACCAGTAGACTTAATTCACACCCAAAATACTTCACATTCAGTTTAAGGTTTGAAGTGATTATACCAATTCTGATTGAAATGCATCAATCCTCCAGTTATTATTGTTTTAATAAATATTCCAACAAGTATTAGAAAATAAAACTAAGATCACAAGGCCAAAATGATAGTTAATAACTTGAGATATAACTTTTACTAGCACATCTTCAGTGAGCTTTAAGATTTCATGCTCACTTTTAGATTAGAACACTAACTTCATAATCTTTAATTATGTTTTTACATCTGAAAGCACAGGAAAAACCTAAAGACCCTAGTCTGGATTTAGTAAGTAATTTTAATTTTCTTTATACTAAAAATTGCAATCACTGTAATTTTCTGTAACCTGCTGATTCATTGCACACAAATGAAAACACCAGTTTTATATCAACTGTACTTTTGATTTTCAGGAAATGTTACGCGGGGAGATTTGTGAACTAGAAAAAAAAAATACATGTGTATCATTCAAAGTAGACAGTAATTACTCTATAAGTCTAAGTAATAATTTATAAATGTTAATGTATTACACTTCAGTGTTATTTCCCACTTTTTTTTCTTTAAATACTTCACAAAATTTCATTATTATTTCAGTAGATATTAGTATTCTGCTTATTTACAGAAGTCTTCCTGAAGTATACAATTCCATATCCATAAAGATCCATATCCATTCTTGTCCAAACATACTTTTGTACATACTTAAAACCTCCCAGGAATAAATTACCATACCTACTGATGAATATTTTGTTGAATATGTACTTTTTTGACAATATATGTATATATGCTTGTGAATCCTTTAATTAAAACTTAGGTTATAAATGTATGAAAGTGTTAGGTTTAAAAACTGCTGATCATCCAGGTCTTCTTATGGATTTCATTAAGAATTATTTACTTCATCATTTTTCTAAAAGGAACAAGATGGAAAAAAAAGAAATTAGAAAAGTCTGTTCATTTTAAAAAGTGACTAATAGGAGTTACATAGGCTTTAAAATTGATGAGGTCAGGATAACTTCTGGAAATGAATGCCACATCTATTTTTACACCTTAAAATTTAATACATTTTTCCAGCTCTATTCTTTTAGAATCACTAACTCACATTGAAATCCATAAAATTTGTTTTATTTATGCTGATTAACCTTTCTATATTTCATTTTGAAGTTATGTATTTCCTCTTTCTTACATATGTGTCTCACTGACAATCCCCATAAGTGGATATCTATGGAGGTATTTTTCTACTTGGGAAGAACCTTTCTTCTTACGTGTTCACAGAATGACTTGAGTCAATTCATTCTTGAGGGAGAAAGAATGACTGAGCAATAGATTTGTCCTTTAAAAAGAGATGCAAAGGCTGATGATATCTCTATTGAAATTTACTTGACATTACCAGTCATTTCTGAATAATCAAATTTTGAACAACATAGGTCAGTGATTTTACTTCAAATGTTCAAAATGCTTTAAAACTTTGTCTGCCACAAGTATTTTCCTCAAATATAAAACACCATAAATTATTTAACATAAAAAAAGATCAACAGAATAGCATAATAATGACTTGCTGTTGTCCTACCAGGTGTTTAGAAGGTACTTCAAGTAAATACATATATATGTAAAGCTTCTCTTAACCTTGTAGCAGAAGTACAGCAGGGTCCTTTAAACAAAC
Organism: Strix uralensis; assembly: GCF_047716275.1. Taxonomy (NCBI): domain Eukaryota; kingdom Metazoa; phylum Chordata; class Aves; order Strigiformes; family Strigidae; genus Strix; species Strix uralensis. The sequence goes on from NC_134012.1 coordinate 74,515,015, forward strand.
ATTTGTACAAACTTCTGTTTCCTATAACTTGCAGTTAAACTTCAGATGACATGAAAATTAAGAAAAATCTCAATTTTTAGAAAAATGGCTTTCAGCTTACTATGTGTTATGTTGGAGGAAAAGAGGCAGCCTGTTTGTATTAATAGTAACAACCAGAATATTTAGAAAATGTAGTCTGCCTCTGTCAGAATTCTCTCCAGGTATTTGATCAGGTATTACCACTCTTCTGAATTATTTGGCTTGTAAGTTAAAGGCACTGCTACTTTGAAAGAAAAAAAGCTCTTTAAACATATGAAATATAGGTCAAGAAATGGATTAAAACTCAAAGATTCTGAGACCAATGAGACTTAGAAGGCACCAACCCAGAAATCATCCTCTATTCAGTCAAAGCATTTTTGTTTAGGAAGTTAATCTTATACTTCAAGTCACAGAAGAATTTAGTACAGAATTAAATGAAGAGAGGTGTAAGTCTGTTGCACTGGAAAATAAAGAGACTGGGACACAAGAACAAAAGAGCAGGTGGTTCCAAAAGGACAGAGAAAATGATCAAATCAGGAACCAAACTCTGAGAAAAAGAATATGCAGATTATTGTGAAGAATGGGGAATGTGCACATATAGACGAAACACATAGGCAGGAAGAGGGATTTACAACAACCCAGAAAAATAAGTGACTGGGTACTTTATCAACCAAAATCAGCATGCCTGTCACCAGACGAGAGTCAGAGAACCAAGTAGCTGTCTTCAAGAGTCAACCACACATTGCTTAAATTCAGCATGGAAGAACACAAACAATGACTTTAGATCAATTAATGCTCTGGGAATGTCTCCTTTGGATAGATCTAAGTTCTCATGTGGAAAACCAAATGCTAGAGTTTTTGAGCTGGTTAGGAAATTCTTAATGTAGAGTTAAGTCTTGCCTTCATGAACTTAATAAAGATATCACTGAACTTCTCACAGGTTGGAGTTCACTCTTTCCAGGTTCCCAGAATTGAAAGGCTAGTGCAATAAGCTCTTTAGTTTCTCTAAAATGTTAATTCACTGCTGGAGAATAATCTTGTGGGCAGATTGAATACTGTGATACTATATGCTCTTCACCAAATGTTAACAGTTTAGCTATAACTTTAGGTAAAACTTTTATTGCTGCCACGACAAAATTGCAATACCTACTTGAAGATACAGTCATTTGGTTAATGCTTCAGAGCAACCGTGCCATATTCCTATTACACCTGCCACAGCATTGCTTAATTTTGGGGTCTAGGGGTGTGTATCTAGTTACTGTCAGTTTTTCCACATCTCATTTCACCCACTGCTGATGTATCTAAGGGAGTTTTCCCATAATAGGTGACTTAGTGTGTACCTCATTACCACCTATTGCAAAACACAGCAGGTTTTGTAGAATTGCTTCCTGTCTATAATTCACAGACACACAACACTCTCCCTGATGGTTCTTAAATGTAGAACAAATAAAGCTTGGAGGGCATAAAAGTAGAAATAAAATTATTAGCGACTGCTCAGTTGAATTCTGTTCTCAGTTACACGGATATATTGTAAAATTACAGGTATATGGTAGATGGTCATACTGACTCCTTGGATACTATTCTGATTTTGGTTATATGATACTTATTATTGGTTGTATTTTTCATAAACAAACTATACATTCAGAATCCTATCTTTCACACTGAAGCTTCAACAAACTAGCATTTTTGGATAATGTAATGTACTACAATTTTTATATCAGATTATGCAACCTTAAAAACAGGACAGAGAGGATTTCACTGAAACCTTTATGGGAATTACTGGAATACATTCCACCACTATTTTACTTGTGAACTTTCTAAAGTATTAAAAAGAGAAGAGAGAAAAATTAATTTTGCAGAATTCTACAGTCCCAGGGTAGAGTGTAACTATTCCAGCACATGATTCTTCTTTGAAATAAGAAAAAAGTAACAGAACTCGACAGATTTTTTTTTTTAAAAAATAAGATATTTTAAAGCTATAATGAAGAAAATATTACCTTAATATGTATAATTTCCTACTTGCCACATGGTTTGTTTATTATTTTTGTTCAGAAACATATGCCAAAGAAAGAGTTTCATAAAAAGTAAGGAATACACTAAATAATCAGTAAAATGAATAGGAAGGGAAAAATATGAATGTTTAATTGTTTATAAAGAGGAAACAACCAAGACAGACATATGATTCCAAGTGCTTGGCCATACTTGAATTAAATTTGTAACATGTTCTGCCCTGAATTATCCACAGGGATAGGCATTCCTCAGGGTGGTTAGACATTGTTCAGCTACAGCTATTGTTTGAGCTTTGCCTGGGAAATTTTGTTTTCAGAAAAGAGTTAAACAGAGACAGAAATCGTTGCTATGGAAAGTGCTGCCTATCTTCAGTACAGAGTAAAATGTTAGTCAAAAGCATAAAAAAGCAGTAATACAAGCTATGATTGTGCTAAATGCTCTCTCACTGCTACAACCTAATATAAAACATCTGCAGTATGTGTACAGCTGAGGAATAAAAATGTTTTTCAGTATGTTTCCTCACACATTATAAAGAAATATATTACTATTACCCATTGAGAGAAAAAGACCAACACAATCCATAATGATATAATTTCACCTCAGCAAAGGAGATATCTAAATATTTTGTCTTTCAATTCTTAAATTTAAAGAGCCACAATCATCATTTATGAGAATGATTTCTTTGTCACATTTTATCCCTTGATATTTTATAAAAACCACCTTCGGTAAATCCACAGTTCTACCCCGCAAATTACAGAGCAAACTATCCAAACCATTTACTTTGAATCAGGTATTAATAACCTAGACTTCAATCCCCCATAATTTTCCTTGTATGCTTAAATTTATAGATGAAAATAGATCAGCTGAATATGTAGTACATAAAGGTGAGAGTCTGTGGAAGTTTTAAACACTGCCATAGTTAACTATATAAACTATTGGAATAGAACAATATAAAAGATAAAACGTATATCTTCATTTTTCTTCAGTTTTGTAGGAATTTGGTTATTAACCTAGTTCTCCCCAATAAATCTGATTAGCTGTTTCAGCTAAAAAAAAAATTAAGTATTTATATTTTTCTCTACTAAGTCATTTGGAATTTGGATTTGTTAGCATGAACCAAATATTTTACAGAAGAGTCCATGGAAGTTAAAAAATTATGTGGGAAACATGCAGCTTATGACTTTTCCTGTTCATCCTCCCCAAAGCAGTTATAAATGTTGTGATCAAGCTCTACTTTTCTGTGCAAATGGAATATTCATCCTCACCCCTCTGCAGAATCACCTATTTCTTCTGATTTGCAGTACCACCCCACACAAGACACCCACAGCTTGCCAGCCCCAAAAGTAAGCAAGCAGTTATGTCTTCTGCATAGTAGAACATGCACAAATCCACGCTTGCATGGTTTTGCAATAATTTGCAAGAATGACAAGTGACAAAGCAAACACATGCCTACTTATGTGAAAGATTCTTTGAATTTTTTGTTCCAGAAATTATTTGCAAATTATAAAGAATATAATTACATGATTTAAACTTTATATATAAGAAAAGCTCTTCCAGGATACTGGAAGCACTTCCAAATTGTTCACAGAATCACAGAATCACCTAGGTTGGAAAGGACCTTGAAGATCATCTAGTCCAACCGTTAACCTAACACTGACAGTTCCCAACTATCTGACAGTTCAGATAGCTCTGAGGCATAAGTCAAAGGTAATAATAAATGCAAGATCTAGAGGGAGAGATTTGTACTGAACCTAAGAACTGGAATCTGCATCCATTTCCCTCATTAAATACTTAATAAGTAACAGTAGAATGTGTAAAAACTGTCATTGTTTTGTTATCTTCTCTGCTGGACTAGCAAAATTAGGCTACATAGACTCTTATTATTACTTCTTTAGTAGTAGTAGTAGTAGTATATTTTATTATTTATTATTATTACTCTTAATATAAAAAATGGTGGTTTATAGTATTTACAGCTACTAGGAACTGGGGTTTCACAAATTAACACAGCTTATGCTCTGTACTTATATTTCATAACAGACATGACTTGAAGCCAGTATTAAATAAAAATTATAGGTTTACAGTAAATTATTGTTACTAGCTTTGACAGTGATTCTTCAGAAGAAATAATCGTCATAGAATCATAAAATGGTTTGGGTTGGAAAGGACCTTAAAGATCATCTAGTTCCAACCCCTCTGCCATGGGCAGGGACACCTTCCACTAGATCAGGTAGCAAAAAGCCCCGTTCAACCTGGCTTTGAGCCCTTCCAATGCTAGGGCATCCACAGCTTCTCTGGGCAACCTATTGCAGTGTGTCACTATCTTCATAGTGAAGAATTTCTTCTTTATATCAAATCTAATTCTATGGTATCTTACAACCTATTTAGATGTATAGGTACAACTACAATAATAGCTATGGCACCTAAAGTCATTACACCTTTAGGTAATGTCTTCTCTTTCAGCATTTATATTTTGAACTGTCTCAAGAAAATAATCTCTTTAAATAGCAGAAGAAGAAATACTTCCTAAAAAGTCTTTTTGAAAAGTTAAACAAAGTTTATACTAAAAAAAATTTAGAGCATTTTGTTGGAAATTCAATCCATTTACTGTTAAAATATTATTAAAAACTGTTGATCTTTCACAGAGAATTTTATGACAATTTAAAACATTCTAATTCATACAATAACCACCAGTATTAAGAAAAAGTTAAACACAATTATTGCCATAACCGTATAAACAGACACAGCTGAGATTATGCATATTCTTAATAAACTACTATAACACTAAATCAGCACTACCAACTGAAAACATTTTGATTTTAACTCAACTGAAGTCTAAGGTTATATAAGTTTACTGAACTACTATCTATACATCAAGTCAAGAAACACCAAAAATAATCCTTAAATTACATGATTAAACACACCAAAAAAAAAAAAAAAAAAAAAAAAAGGCTGTCAAAGCAGGTTGTGAACAAATTGATCTGAAAAAAGTATTTCTAAATTACAAATGTGTCTACATAACTTTAGGATCAGTCACTGACAAATAGCAAGAAGCTTAAAAATTAAACTTCTTAATGAATAATTTAAGGTAACTCTTACCTTCTAAATTTTGCAGACAATTACACCACTCTGTAACTTTTATTTTGTTCTATATTCTTATGTTCTTATGTGTTCTTTGTTCTGTAACATCATAAAACCTTCATTAGGAAATAAGCCACAAATTGTTCTTACTTTGCAGCTTTTAGTATACCTTGATATTCATGACATGTTTTTCTAGCAACTGTGTGAGAATGTAAATTTTAAGACTCCTTCAAAATAAGTTCTATCTCTTTCCCAACTGTTCATTGCATGCTCAACAATTCCCTACCAAGTTAAGCAGACTGCAAACCCAGAGCCCATTATCATCAGATACTATTTAAAAACCTTATTTAGAAATATTTGAATATATATATTGACAGGTAGAGCACCACAATGTGCAGCACACGATGATCATCATTATCATTATTCTAAATCCATCTCTTATCTGATCTCTCTTTGGCTATTAATTATTAAAACAATTATTAGATCTGCTGGGAATTTTCCAAGCAAATCACTTTGTCAGAAAATGCTGATTAATTGAAACCAAAAACTTTTCCAGGAAAGTAGAATTTTTCACCACACTGACAATGGGAAAGAAATCTTGATTGTCAAGCAGCTGTCCTGCAGACCAAACGTTTGCTCCCCTGGCATAAGTGTTTGTAGTTCAAGTACTGAAAGTCTAACAGTGAAAAGCTTGAAGAAAAAATACACATATGTAAAATGGGTAAATATACAAAATTCTACTACCGTGAGACATAAATATTTAGATTTCTTCTTTTTTGTCTTGTTTGAACTTAGTAGAGACCTTGGAACAGTTTATATTTCATCACATATTAGGCAGAATCAGTAAACAGGATTAGCAATCAGAGGGCAAAACAAGCTAAACAGAAAATATCAGCTAAGTAGTAGTGGTAATACATAAAGAGTCAAAAGCTACAGTCTTTTAATTGTCTTGAACTTCAGCAAGAGCTTGTATGAGAAGAAATTTCTAAAAGCCCAATAATACAAATATAGAAAGAGTATTTTATGAAAAGAAACATGGATCAATAGGGAAGTCTTTTGGTACTTGCAATATTAGTTCTACAGACCACAGTCAAGTTCTGTTAAACCTTTGCCTTGAAAGACGGCCCATAGCCTCAGCTCTCTTGAAACTGAAATGCTTTTGTCTGTACACAAGCAAGGCAGGAAGGAAGTGTGTCTTATGCCAGCAGTTTCAAGTACCTGATGGTTAAACAGCTCCTTGTTTTTCCATTCTCTTCCATCTTCATAAACACAGGAAGATGTACAATTAATCTCCCCAATTGATTAACTAACCAATTATTTTCACAGAGTACAACACCACCAAAATACCACATGCCACTTGATAGCCACGGACTAGGAAATGTCAAACAAATGAAGGACAAAGTGTTATTCATCTGCTCTGAATTTAGGCAGTCATCTTCTTTCTTCTGAAGTCTTCCACTCAAATATGTTCATTAATATTTTTTAAACCCTTCAGCTGTGCAAATGTTGAATGAGAGAAGTTGGAAATGGTCTAGTATTACACAGAAAGAGATAAATGTTTTCTACTTATCTCAAATTAAGAACATAATGACTTTTGCACAGCATGGAGGGGGTTAACATTTATTGTTTGATATTTTGCCTTGTGATACAGGATTATCAGGGCCTTACTTTGTCTGAGAGCTGAGGACAATGCAGACAGTGGCTGAGTATAGGGAGCTACAACACTCAAGGCAATGCAAATGAAAACTGCGTATGATGAGCCTTAGCATAGGGCATGAGTCACCACCTGATAGAAAAACAGTACCTGAAACTGCTGAAAGGGTACCCCACTGTGTGGATTGATGGATTGACAGCCTGTGCTGAAAGTTGTCTATAAAAACCCTCAGCAGTAAGTAGGGGGGACAGGGACAACACACACGACAGGGAAAAAGGAGTACACCTGGACATCAGCACTACATAAAAGCAGAGTGCCCAAGGAGGAACTGCTGAGCCTTGGAGAAAAGCTACTGTCTGTGAGCCTGACACTGAAGCTGGCTGGAGGGAGATAATACACCATTCAGTGCAATAAAAATAATGGATATTTATACAAAAATGAAAATAACTAGTTCTGATCATGCAGGGTATTCTGATTAGTTGCCTGGTTTTAAAGAATTTGTAGAAATATATTTTCAATATAACCTTACACTAATTGCAAGGTTATTTTTTCCATCAGAGTCATGCAGTTAGCTTCATTGTTTACCAGAAGAATTATTATAGTTTTGCTCATGCTATTGACTTATAAAACAGCAGTAATAAAAATTATTTTCTTGTTGCTTTTTGGGGGGGAAATTGGAAAAAAAGCAATAAAATTTATCATTTGCAATTTATGTTTAAAACTTGTAATACAGTCTTATAAATTTAAATACATTACTCTCAATTCTTTATATTCTCTGTGTACTTGGAAATAAGAGTTTCATGGCCTTCATTTCCTGTTGCTTCCCTTTATGATTTTCAATTACATGTTTAGAAATACAGTAAAGAGTACATTAACTAACAGCAGTTGCATCTCAGGTTAATCTGTAACAAAAACTGTGGTCTATTCTTGAAGCAAGACAGAAGCATGTAAACCATTCAAAAAGATTAAGGGGTAGTTCTGAATTCTATTTTACTTCACCTTATATTTTCAGAATTTAAAAACAAAACAACATGGCAGTAAAATATAGGCAAATTTGTATCTAGTACAACACTTGTTCTTTCTTTTTATCTGAAAGCTTCTCCCTTGAAACTCAAAGACCAACACCAAATCTCCAGGTGCCTCACAGCAACCCATCTGAAACAAATTCTTGCTTTTCCTCTCCCTTTCATCTTTATAGGCACAGCAACATTCTTCTCTCAGTCCCTTTGCAGTCAGCAGTAATTAGTGACTGAGCAAAACAAAACATTTTGTGTATAAAATAAAGCATAAAAATAAAAATGAACAAATAAGTCTTAAAACTTCTAAAATCAGTAACGGTCATTAAAAAATGTATTGAGCCAAATTATGCAGTTCTAACTCCCTTTTTACTCAGGAAGAATTCTCACTAATTTTTCAGTAGATATTTTATCAGAGAGGGAAAAAAAAAAAAAAAGTTTTCCCTTACCTTACAAAAAAACCAAACCATGGAACACCCAACAGACAAAAAAATCCCACCCCTAACACACAGATGCTTACCTGTTTGCTTTAATATAGGGTTTTTCTAAGTCCTGAGAAACTTAGATGAGGGTGAACATTTGTAAGTCAGTTATGGAATTTAGCCACTCATACAGCAGGATTGAAGGCAAAAATTATAAGTTGTTACACCTCACAATGTTCGTAACTTCTCTTCCCCTCCTCCATATACCCAGCCAGGACACCGAGGTATTTCAAAAATTCAGTGTACATTTGAATCTTGCTGAGTGTAATTATATTTCTTTAGAGAACAGTTGAGATTCTGCCTTTCCCTCCTTAACCCTCCTACCTTATACAGCTGAGGAAAAAAAAAAAAAAAAAAAAGAGCAGGAATAATCTAGCTTCAAAATACGAGCATATGATGCCTTTTATGGGAAGAATAGGAAAAGAAAGGTTTTATTATAAAATTTAAACTATGGTCACACTTCAAAGCCCTGATAGTAAATCTTACTGTTAGTATAACAGTGGTAGGCCACATGCTGCTTCAGTCTGCTGCGATTCTAGTCCTCAGAAGTGGTTGGTGATTACACAGGGTGTAGGCACAAACTGGTTAATGCTTGCAGAGCTGAAGAGTTAGCATCATGGCCTGAGAGAAGCAGATCAAGCTAGAGATGCTGTGACATTAACAGTTACAGCACTGCAAGGTTGGTTTGCAATTAGTGGATGAAGAGTACGATCCTGAAAAAGTAAAGCTATGATTTAAAAAATTAAGAATTTTATTTGTTTTTAATCAAATCCCTGCCCAAAACTGTTGGGGGAAATGCCTTGTAGGAAGGGATTCTGTCTCACTCTTTCTCCCCTTCTGTTTTCTTGAAACATAGCAATTTCAGAAGTGCTCAGGGGGAGGGAGGGGAGGAGGAGATTAAAGCAATTCACTAGCAGCAACCAGCTTTGAGAAAATTTGCATAAATATTGTTTATGTTATCCCAAAATGAAAGTCACAAAGTGAACATAACATTCTCCTCAGAGCCATCCACTACTTTCACACAAATAAGGTAATTTCTTTTCACCAAAAGCATATGATGCTTTCCTTCCTACTTAGTTATATGCCTGCCCATTTTATCCTTCACTGTAACTCATTGATCTCACCCATAAAGTCTTTAACCTGATAGAGTGTCCAGTCACTTGGTTCTTACTGTTGCTCTGTTCCTTTAATCATTCTTCCACTTCAAGATTCAGATTTAGATTGGATCAAGGAAAACTTTAATTATGATAAGGATTTTCTCTTCTAACACTTTGTAGCTTTCAGGTCAAAGTCACAAACTTACATCAGCTGTAGTATTAAAGTCAAAGGGCAAAAATGGACCTTGAAAGGTCATCTAGCCAATGGTCTTGCCACAGGACAAGGATAGCAAAATACAAATGTCATTCATGACAGCCTATCCTCTTCTGAAAAACCTTCAGCAGCAGAGATTCAATAGCACCTACAGGCAAAGTACTGCAATGCTTAGCACATCTTTTTTATTAGCACATTTTTCCTAATGTCTAACCTAAATCTCCCTTGATGAAATTTAAGCCAATTACTTCTTGTCTTATCTACACTGGACATGGAGAACTCATTATTTCCTCACTCTTTGAAGCAGGCTTTTATAATTTTTAAGACTCTTATCAGGGCTTTCTTCAGTTGCTTCTGTTGCAAACTAAAAATCTTCAATTAATTCACTCTTTCCTTCTGTTTTCTAGATTTAGATCTCTAACCATTGTTGATCTTCTCTGGACTTTTGTCTGCAGATCAATGTGTTGCTCATCAACACTGAAGAACAATCCTTTAAGACTTCATTTCATTGGTGTCATCCAAAATATATAATCATATATATATATATATAATAATCATGTTATTTTATTAAAATCCCCATTTGCTGGTGGAAGTACAAAAATATAACATATCTGAAAGAAACTTATATGGAATACTTTTTGATACACATTGGTGATTTGGAATGGAACCTTTTCTTTCCAGTTTTAGTTTATCAAAATCATTTGACAGTTAAAAAAAAAAAAAAAAAATTGTTATTTTTCAAAGCTCTAGGAATGCCTGTGTGGTTACCTGAATAATAAGTTGACCAGCTGATTAGCTTCTCCTTGATGATACATGTTGTCTGGCCATTACCTTATTGAGAAGGTTAACATCTTTTTTGCAAAGACCTCTCACCTAACTTGTTTTTTGTACTACACAAGGTAGAGCTCTGCAGTAAACCTTATCAATTTTAAACCATTCAGTAATGGTGGTTTCCTTCACAGGTTAAAGACTAAAGATTATTGAGTACTTTTCCAGAGAGCAACGCTGAATCTAAACCGCAACTTTACAAGAGCCTTTAGTTTTATATGTAATCAAAGAAAATAGAAAATATCTGCCACAATCAAAAAGGATCAGAGAAAAGGAGAGTACTGTTGTTTCATCTGGAAAAATCTAAGGCAAAATCTGCCTCCCTGTCTGAGATCTGTCAGAGGAAGAAGCAGTGAATGGCTGCAGTGGTCCCGGACCCAGATGGACTGAGACATCCGTGTGAGTGCTCTTGAGACATCTACTGACAGACGTGGTTGAAGGGTCTTTAACTAAAAAAGATTTAGCCTTTCTCCCTTATTATTCTGAAGTCCTGACCTTTCTCTTTGATAACTTAACATGCAGATGTAAGGTACAGGAGTCAGAAGATATTAAACCAGTCTCGTAAAAGCATTTTTTTAATCTTCTGAAATTTTTTGTAAGTTAGTTTGAGTCAAAAATGTGTACCATAAAGCCATTCCTCCCCCCACAGAAATGGTAAAAAATAAAAACAAAAATAATGATGCATTAAAGTAAATACAAATTACAACATGGGCCACAAAACAAGGGAAATATATAACCCGAGGCAAGAAAACTGGCTTGTTGTCTCTGCCTTCAAATAAAAAAAATACCTAACCCAGGATTGACAAGTCTTTCTGATCCTACAAGGCAAATACCACAATCTCATATTTCTATGACCGTCAAATCGCATATTGCATATATATCACAAACTCTACAGATAAGAAATAACCATGCCTGCATAAGAGTAGTACTGCTCTATACACTACTCATGCCTCTCAGCGGAACCGCTGTGGCGTGTGAGGCTCCCTGGTGACCCACAACCACTCCACAGCCCCACCACGCCACTGGGATTTACAGTGCTTGCAAACCACACAGGTCAGAGGAGCTACAGAGTGCTCATTCCTGATTATATTTCATTTCCATACCTTCCTTGCTCCTGACTAAAATTTTCCTTGGGAGCCTTCCCCCTTGCTATGTTTTAAAGCTCTGCATCTTTACTTTAGTAATAAAAATTCCCCTGAACACAGAGACTAAATTCTATCTCCCCCAAGGATAGATGCTGAAAACAAGGAAAGTTTTCTTTAACTGGCAGGATGAGGGAGGAAAACAGTCTCTGTGATTCTGATCAGTGTTGGCAGACAGAGAGGGAGAGAGGTTCAGCAGCAGCACAACAGGCAGCTTCTTTCCCTCTGCCTCAGAAAGTGTTTTTGCATCATAAGAAGGGGTAATTACAGTGTATTTTGAATCTAGCTACTTGAGCTAGTATCACAACATCTTTCCTGGTGCCTGCATGAAGACAAAAAAAGAAACCACCTCCAGAGAGGACTAAGGTCCTAAAAAATAGTCAGCCACTTCATCTGCTGGGCCACAAAGGAGTTGGTTAGATTTATGTACTTCATATCTTCTGCAGAGGCGGGGGGGTGGGGGGGGGGGGGAAGATCAAGATATCACTTGTAATAAAATAATAGTAAAAAGGCAGATGCATCATTCTCTTTGGTCATATAACTCAGTTCACTTAAGCTTTGTATGTGATTTCACTCTTGTGTAATAATGAAATATGGGGCTTACCCTATTAGCCTATTAATCATTATAATACTTAGAAAGCAGTATAAATTGAATACAGTAGAGTTAGGACTACAGTGCTGTACAGCAGGAAATATACTGCCCAGTTTCCTTGGTGATTTCTTCCATATCAACAACAGAAGCAAACACTATCATGTATTTCAGAGAGAAATTAAATTAATATTATGAAAGATTACATTTCTCATACGTCATCAACAAGATGCAAAGCACACCAATATGGACAGAACTATTATTAAATTATGAAAACCTACCCAAGAGAAGAATTTGGCCCCAAAACCACCATTGCTGAGTTGATAAAACGTATTTATCAATATTTGAAAAAATTTGTCAGATTATCTAATCAGCAAATATCTGACCAAATCTAATAATTATTAAAGAATAATGTTATGTAAACGTATGAGAACACATTCTATCTCATTATCTACAGATTTATAATGTATCTTCACAAGTGTTAATTGGCTGCTGCATTAATTTTTAGAAATCAGCTACTCACACATAGATTAAAAACTAGATATTGTTAAAGAACACAGATTTTTAGCTTCAGGCAAACACTTTTCATTTTAATGGCTTTAGAAGAGACATTTGTTGCAATTCATATTACAGCCTACAAAGAAAATGTAGCTTAATGACATCATATAAAGACTGATTATCTTTTTGAAATGTTGCAACTGCAAAGAAATTCATACAGATATATTTTAAAATATCACATATTTTATTACAAAGTACCTCTGAAAGTGATGTGCTTCACTTAAAGAATTTCAAGAAATTAATAGATATTTTAGGGCTAAAACATCTTTCTAGATAAACATCAGTGAATTAGTTCATTCACAATGGATCCCTACTGAAGGAAACAGATCTCTGTAAAGGTCTGTCTGAGAAAACCCTGTAACAGGATTTCTTCTTGAGTTGCTATGCTTGCGATTAGATGAATACAAAAGAATCATCAAAACAAAGGTGATTTTTAATTTTTTTTTTAATTATTTTTCATTCACATTCTCAGACACAGATGCAAACAGTGTTTCAGACCTGGTGGATCTTGTGAAAAATACTAAACCCAGTTTTCCAAGACTATATTTACTAAGGAATTGAGTCATTAAATGTCTCAAAGTTCACTGACTGGTTCGGTAAAACCTAACCCAAGTTCCCTTTCTCTTCTTATGCAGTGACTCTGTAGACACACTGAACCACAGAGAAAAAAGAAAACTTTTAAAAGTTTAAACACTATATGCTGACTGGTTAAATTTAATACTAAAGAAAGGTACAGAAAACAACTTCAAAATCCTTTCCTGATTAAGGCATTTCTTTTTTCTTTTAGCAAACACGTAGGTAATGTATGATAAAGCATATTTCAGGAAGCGGCTGCTTCAAAGAGCCCCCAAAGAAAATTACACTTTGAAAAAGAAGCAAGACCTGACTCTGAAAAAGAACCTTTTGAAAGTAGAATACATAATAATGCATATTTTTCTTACCTCATTATTTGACATTTTGTCAACAGCAGCTTTTCAACATTCACATTGAACATGGTCACCTCACTTTAAAATATTACTACGATTTAGCGCTTCAACTTTTAGAGAATATATTTCAAATACATTTTAAAAGTTCAATTTTAGTATCTCAGAACAGCCAAAATAAAAGGATTCACAATCCCCTTTCAAAGTTTGGGACTGTTCCACAAGCATCATTATTCAGTATCTGAAGCATTTTACACACCATTTAAATTAAATCTTTTGCTTCTCATCCACTGTAATAACACTAGAAACATCTGGATTTTATTGTCCTCTTTGTCCCAAAAGACATTCCCTAGCTTGCAGGTAGATGAAAGTGAGATCTGTTAGTGTAGCAAAGAATTGCTTCCTGTATTAAATATGACATACAGAAAAATGAAAAACCATGCCTCTTTATTTAATCCTTAATAATGTAAAATAAAAATGCATATTATTTCTAATTTCTTGGAAGAAAAATCTTTCTCAGAGCACCTTTTTTATTTCCCTGTTATGTTAATCAATTTTAATTATACATTCTGTGGAAGTAGAAGGAAACCATATCTCTTGAACTACAGTAGAGATATTTTATACCCAAGGTGTCAACCACACAATGTTAGGGCCAATTTACAACACTGACTGTCATTTACTTCACTTGCTTCATGAACTTCTTTTCTGTGTGATCACATCTTTAATTTCCCTGTAATATGTCTCCACTTTAGCAAATTAGGGCATACATTGCAAATCAGAATAGATCCTACTTTAAATTTTACATAGTAATCAAAATATGGTGAGCTTATTAGTTATCCAGGTAATATATAACTATTAATACTTATCTAAATTCATGTTGTTTGCCATGAAATTACTGATGCAATAGCTGAATACAAGGAAAATGGAAAGGTGGTTGATCTAAACATTTGAAGATTTATTCCCTCTAAGAATTTTTTCATTCCTCTTCTTTGTGAAAGGCGGAGAGTATCATTTTAAGTGTCAACTAATTCAGAGTTGTTGACTGTAAAAAAATTAAGGAAGAAAACAACAGTTAACCACCCAAAACAAAGCAATGTCTTGTTCTATAAACATATGCAACAGTATACATATGCAACTATATACTTCAGCATGTGCTGAAATTTATTAAGTATCTTCACTCATTTGAAAGGGACAATTATTTTCTCATTAATGGGGGAATAGATCTGAGATTTAAAAAAAAAAAAAAAAGGTAGGAAGGGTTGAATAAAGGAGATCAAGCTTGTTACAAGCAGACTCAGAAGGATCAACATGTAGTACTAGCCAACATATCTGTAATTAAGACTGATACTATTTTCGTAGATATCATGAAGAGAATAGGATAGTGGTATTCAACACTAGAGATATCTGTATGAAGTAAAATTATATCTTATTTCTATTGCTTATATAAAATACTTACAAATGATACTATATAAATTATGGGAATAAACTTCTCTCATCATTAGAATTTTTCTTTGTTTTTAATGATAATACTTGACAAGGGGGAGAGGTAAACTACCATTTAACCTAGAAATCACCTCTGGATCATTTCAGCTTCAGCTGATATCTCAGGTAACTTTGAAGTTAATTGAGAAAGCCTGGAAACATATCTCAGCTGAATAAAGTTCAAATTCACAAGGGGAAAAAAACCCCAACCATTTTCAAAGAACATTTAATCAGAACAACAAAACTGAATCAGGTACAGGTGATAAAATTATGCAGAAAACATAAACCAATGGGGTTTGACTAAAACAATTCTGGAAGGAGACAGATTAATCAGACAGCCACACACACTTTAGGGGCAGAACTAGAGTTAAGTGGTCCCCCATGTGGTACCATTTAACAGCATGAGCCTTTCTGAAAATGTAGTTTAGGTAAAATTGTTCAGGAAGATTCAGTGGTAGTGATAACAATAATAATGCTGCCAGATAAAAGAGAAAATGAATGTTACAAAAATTATGCAACTTGTTTCTAATAGGAGTGAGAGAAAATAATATTTATAAGGTGGCATATAGTGTGAGGCCAAAGGAGAAAAGGTAGGAAGGAATGGCAAAAAGCATTATTTCTACTGAATCCTAGATGCTTCAACTACAGATGACATCAGTTACTTTTCATGTGGATATGTAAAGTCTTAAAAGAGAAGAGAGGATTACTGACAAATCAAATAGGAAAACTTGAAAATTTGAATCTCAAAAGACAGCTGAGCACTTCAGTTACCATACTCTGCTTAAGAAGATGCAATCTCCTTTGAAAGATATTTTTAAAAAAATGTCTAAAGGAAGGTATATCTGAACTCACATCCATAGCCTCGATTTTAAAAAATGTTCTCCTTATTCAGGATCCAGAGCCCACTCCTAAATAGAAGTATAATACAGGCACATTTTGAAAAGAACAGCGAGACCTAAATTTACCACAACACTCAGAGAACGATAAAGTTAATTAAAATGTCTATTTTTTTTTTGTGGAAGAAGCACACAAAAGGTAGAAGCCATGATTGTGGTTTTGTTTTCAGCATGAGGTGGATTCCCAGAGCTCATCTGCAGCTTCTGCATTTAAAAGAAAATTACATCACTCAGAAATACTCTTACAGAATATTTTATTAACACTGCAAGATTTTGCTCTGTGGACTCAGTTGCAGATGAATATTCTAGACTCCAGATTCAAAGCTGGAGCGTTTGTATAAAAAGCTGTTTTATAGCACAGTGGCTTTTTCCATAATGCCATCATCTTCCCAACTAGTTTTCCCTCATTCACATTCCTGAGTGATCCTTAAGGAGCAGTCTTAGAGATAAATAATCTCATATGCTAACTAACAATTACTGATGAGCAGGAGAGGAAGGGTAGCCTTTTCTTTACACCAGGTCCAAGCTGTCAAGTTGGCTGACATCAGAACTCCACTTATTGTTTACTTTCTGTTCACCACCCATAAGCTCTCCTCTACATCAGAAACATCAGTCTTGGACCACCTGGAAAGACTGACATAAGTGTGGTTGCATGTTGTCTACTCTGTGTTTAACTATGTAACTAAACCTGTATAACATCATGATTCTGGGATATCACGTTTGAAATCAGTTCCAAAAGATATCCTTAGTCTACCTGCAGATTCTCAGGATTTTCTCCCCCTCTTTCAGCCTCCAGTTGTTCTTAAAATAATGGTTTCAGGGAAAGTAAGTCAATTTTGCAAGTCTGGAGTAACAAGATGGCACAATGCCACATGTGGTAGATTGACCTTGGCTGGCTGCCAGGACCCTACCAAAATGCTTCCTCACTTCACCTCTTCAACTACAGGACACTGGGAGAAAATAAGATGAAAAAGCTTATGTATTGAGGAAAAGACAGGGAAATCGCTTATGGGCAATACAGACTCCACTTGGGGAAATTGATTTATCAACAATTAAAAATAGAGTAGGATGGTGAGAAACAAAGACAAAAGCTAAAACACCTTCCTCTCAACTCCAGGCTCAACTGTGCTCCTTTGTTCCCAACTCTTCTGCCCCTCCTGCTCTGAGTGAGGAAGGGGAATGGGGAATGGAGAATGTGGTCAGTCCGTAACAGCTCCTCTCTGCTACTCCTTCCTCCTCACACTTTTCCCCTGCTCCAGCAAGGGTATCCTTCCTGAGGGATACAGTCCTTCAGGAACAGACTGCTCAGCGTGAATCCCCCCTGGGCCGCAGTTCCTGCCAGAAACCCTGCTACAATTTACCCACACTTCACCTTCATCCCTTCACCACAGTTACAACTGAAATTCCCCACAATTATTTCACTCTCTAGCAAAGTTCAGTCCATGTTTTGCCTGTTAACTGTCTCAATTGCTATCATCTTGAATACCTCAAAAGCCCCATGTTGGGCACCAACCAAATGACTATGGTAGGTTGACCCTGGCTGGCCACCAGATGCTCACCAAACTGCTCTATCACTCCCTGTCATCAACAGGACAAGGGGAAAAAATACAACAAAAAGGTCAAGTGTCAAGATAAGGACAGGGAGATCACTCTGCAATTACCATCACAGACAAAACAGACTAGGCTTGGGGAAATTAATTCAATTTATTGCCAATTAAACCACATAGGATAATGATAAATAAGAATATATCTAAAAACACCTTCCCACCTTTCTTCCCAGCTTCAGCTTCACCTCTGACTCTTCTAACTCTTTACCCCTGAGCAGCGAAGGGGGACAGGGAATGGGGATTATGTTGTGTTCATAACACTTTGTCTCTGACGCTCCTTCCTCCTCACACTGCTCCAGTATTGGGTGCCTTCACAGAACACAGTCCTTCATGAACTTCTCCAATGTGAATCCTTTCCACAGGCTGCAGTCCTTCAGGAATAGAGTGCTCCTTCATTGGTCCCCCATGGGCCGCAGCTCCTGCCAAAAATGTTGTTCCCATGTGGACTCTTTTCCATGAAACCACAGGTCTTGTTAAGACCCTGCTTCAACATGGGTTCTCTATGAACTGCATCTCCCTGCAGTACATGTGCATCTGCTGGAACATAAGGTCCTCCACTGACTACAGGTTGGATATCTGCTCTACTGTGGACCTCCACAGCCCTCAGGGGGACAGCCTGCTTCACCATGGTCTTCACTACAGGCTGCAGGGGAATCTCTGTTCGGTGCCTGGAGCACTTCCCCCCCTCCTTCTTCACTGGCTTTGGTGTCTGCAGGGTGGTTTTACTCACATTTCTCTCATTCCTCTCTCACACAACTGCCATGAAGTATTTTTTGGCCTTTCTTAAATATGTTATCATCATAGAGATAATATTATAGGCTCAGCTGCATCCTTCAGTGGATCCTATGGAGCTGGTTATGTCTGGCATAGATCAGCTTCTGGTGTCTTCTCACAGAGGCCAACCCTACAACACACCACCGCCAAGACAACCTTGTCACTTAAACCAAATACACAATGTAATTTGCCTGTTTCATTGTTATACTGCCTGATCTTAGGGCTGTTACAGTAGATATTATGAAAATGTGGTTTCATTAGCACTCATGGAAGTTATACAGGTACATTTTTCATACGTTGGTGAGAGACAAGATTCTTTTGTATAGTGGTTCATGATATGAATTTGCATATTATGGATTCATAATACCAAATATATTACATTTTTTCAAATTAAATTTGCATTAAATGCATTATGAAATTTTAAATTTTATACTTGAGGTGAAACTATTTGTCAGCTAATTACCTTATCACTAAACAGAGTGTTTCATCGAGTTTTGAAATGGCAGCAATACAGCAAGTTCCTCAAAAATCAATCCAATTGATTTCTATTTATGCAGATGCACAGTTTTACAGTGGGTTAAGTACTTCTTTTCAAGTAGATTAGATGTGTGATTCAGTCCAAATTTTCTTTCTTATTTCCTCAACATTATACAAACATTCCAATAGCACACACCCCCTTTTTATAAGCCATTTGAATGTTTCTGTTCAAAACGCTATCCAAAATCAAATCAGGATTTTTAAAAAGACTACAGAAACTCATTCGGACTCAGAGTTTGCAGTTTAAGTAATTTTGAAAATATTGACTTAGATTATTATGTCCTCCATATATATATACACACATACACACACACTTGCTATATAGATATATATTGAAATGCTTAGGTTTTCAAAGTACAATTAAGCAATATAGGGTATACCATAGAAATATACACCCTACATATGTATATATATACATCCTTTGTAGATATACAGATAAAGAGAGACACACACAGCATATATATAGTGTCTGTACACCCTATAACACATAATTGTACTTTGAACACCTAAGAATTTCAATACATTCAGAATTTCTAGGAGTGGAAAATATGAAGGGAAAAAAAAAAAAAAAAAAAAGAAGAAAAATCCAGCATTATTTGGAATACAGCAGGCTTGTTTCAATTACATAAGCCAAGCAGAAGCTCTCACTTCTCATGACAGGTAAGTAGCAATCTTGTCAGGTCCCATAAGAGCATGACAAGTTAGTTTCAAGCTATCTTTCCACAGCAGTGAAAATAAGCACAATAAATCAGGCAACCTGGCCCAAATCAACTTTTATTCACATATGCAAGAGGATGGAGGAAGCCTGTCCCCCAGAAGACTTTCCACCTCGGGCTCTGATATATTGTTTCTTTATGGGGTCTTTCTTTGACAAGTGGAACCAAAAGAGATACAGGCAGTCAATTACATGTACAGAGTACAATATTGTATAGCTGCTGGCCTAGCACTATATCACATATTCATGCAACTGAAGCATTAGGTGATGACACAGCATCTGGGAGCCAAAGTTGCTGCAGAGAGGTGAAAGAGTAGAGAGAGACACAAAGATGAAATGTCAGAGCATGTTAGATAACTCCACTGTAGGTGTGCCTGCCACAGATTTCCAGATAGGACAAGATAGAACTGATGGATAAACTCTTGAAGCTAAGTTTCACAGTCCAACAGAGACTGATTAAATATCATAGATTGCAGTAATAACTTTAGGAAATGACATTATGATTGTGAATATAGACTTTGGTAATAAGTGATAAGTACAAATCTATTGGAGTGTTTAAGAAAGCTTCAGCCTCTGAATCCAATTTCCCTGAATTGCAAGTACAGCGACTTAAGTCCTCACTGACATCCAAATACATGTGACAAACGTACAGAATTAGAAAATACCTGCACACAATATATATTGAACCAGAAATTCTGTTTTTCTCAACTGTGCTCAAGTGACTCTTATCAAATGGCATGACATGTTAGTAGCAACTGGCATTGACAGCTAACAAGTGGTGGGAAGGCTTGTGCTGATTTTGACAAATGATCTGGGGACATTTCTGAATATAATTTGATAAGGCTCTAGAAATTCGTGCAACCAATTACACCAGCAAGAAAATTATAAATGTTGCTACCCCACATCCATGTTTTATACTCAATATGAATATGTAAATTCCATTTCCCTGAAATGAAAAGATAAATAAATAAATAAAAATTATCACCTTGCCATGCTCAGGAAAGATAAACATTGCACTTCTCTTTGCAGATACTGCTTGTATTGGACCATTTCTCACATTTCTATAGCTGTACTTTCTTCCTGCAGTGATTACGAGTACTTAGGAATTTGTTGGAAATGCTAAGCTAAAAGGCAGAACAGATTTTCTTACATTATAAGGAAAAAGGTTAGGACGTATTCCCAGCTGCTTTTTTTGTGGATACAACTATTGTTTTAACCATTCTGGTAATTAAAATTAAAAAATTAAGAAAGTCCGTAGCTATAATCTTATTCTGCCACCTCTTACTTGCAAGTCAATGCCTATATCCATGTGTAAATTCACTGAATGACTCTCTATGAAACTCATAACGTTACTAGATTCCTGTGTATCATCATCCACTAGAGAAGCTTAAGAAAAAGAAAAGGACCTGGTCTCATAAAATAAAACAAATATTTTATCAACAAGACTGAAGGAACTAGGATGTTATCTAAAGCTCAGGATAATTTTAGTGAACTGGGCTTAGAGACCTGGAGAGGATATTGAATGTGAACCACCATTTGAAAATTAAAAGAAGGTGTTCATCTGCACACAAGGTTAAGGTGACTTAAGCAGTTTAAAGATCTTTCCTTCCCCTGCTGATATTGACTCGACTCTGGCAAAATGTTCTGAAGATGGTAGGCCCTGGCAAACAGAGAGCAAAAAGTAAAACATCCCAAGTAAATGCGCCATTGTGTTTAGGATTGTACTTAGGATTTTTGTAGTGTTCAAAAGACTTTACAATGATTTGCAGAGGCAAGAAACGTTTCAGGCCTAAGTCTTAACAAAGTCAATAGCTAACAGCATTTATTATATTCTTAAAATAAAAGATGGGGGAAACTATACACTTAATACTCAGATAGAGTAATTCCTTTTGCTATTTAAATACTATCAGAGGAGATACATTTTCAAAAGTGCTGAAGTGTCAGGTACAAAATTAGTCATCACCAGATCCTTGGTTTTGTTTAACCTCTATTGGCAACTATTATCTGAGCAGTTCTCCTGGCCTGTTCTATTAAGTGACTCCTGAGTTGTGCTAGGTGTACACACACACATACCTGAAAACGCTGAGCTCTGGCAAGCTAGAGTCAGTGAAAGCTGAGCAGTTAAGAAACAATGTTATTTCTTGAAATGCCCCAAAATGAGTGGATTTATTGGTTTTCTTTAAAATAACAAAGGACTGAAATACTTTGTTAAAAATAGAATTAAATATACTTTTTTACAATATTAATACTTTAAAAAAAAATTATTTTGCAGATCTAACAAAACTTACACCTTCTGGAAACAAGGCCAGTGGCCTATTAGGATTAGTATTCATTGTCTTCTCCTGGTCTTGTCCTTTCACTGCCCAGACACTCCTTGTGAGCCAGTAGCCCTGGGAGTCAGGGCTTGCCTGTAAGGCTACATGCAGTTGGAGGAGGGTGTTGGGGTTAAAGGAGTATGGAATAGAGTCTTTGCACCTCTCTCACTTTCATTCCCCTGATCTCCCATCACCTGCTCCACACTATGCACCAAAGCCAATCTGCCTTCCCAACTGGACATGCTCCACTGGTGTATCCTGCTGCAGGGGATGGAGGTTACTGCATAGGCAGACACTGAGGCAAGAGGCAGGTATCATGGTAGTATCAATGTCTAAAATATTCTGTATTAAGTACCTTTAGCTTTGCTTAGCCACAGTGATATTTGTAATGTTGACTTTGAAAGAAGGCGTTTGCGAAGTTTGTTTTATGAAGAAAAAATTTTTTTAGTTATAACTTCCTATGTGTTATATGAATCTGAAAGACTTCTATAATTTTTCTTCTGAGCTTTTCTCTCCCTCCTGTAAGCATGCATAGCTTAGATATTCACAGTCAGGTTATTTTAAATCATGAAAGATATGTCAAAAGCATATTTTCTTACTAAACTATTGGAGAAGAAATCTACCAAACACAAATTTTATGGGTTTTTTTTCCTTTTAATCTATTAAATAGAAAGTAATTGCTATCTTAAAAAACCCATTTTACAAAACTATTATCATGATCATAGATTTCAGCCTCATAAAACAATCCTATCTTTTAACCATAATAATATAAACAGGATTTTATCAGGCAAAATGGGTAATAATTATAATGGCACACTTTAGAAGATTTTACTGATCCAATATTGTTTGGTGCTTGTATACCACCAATATATAACATAATTCTATATTCTTTCTGAATTATTAATTTATTAATTATGACCAATAACTGACTTTTCCAAGAACTGCATAGAAAAATAACTGATAAGTTTCCAAAGGAGAGATAATATATTAATTATACATAAACAGTTGTACTTTAAAACATTGAAGCAATACTATTGTATCGGGTCTGGCTGAGCCAGAATTGGTTTTCCCCTGTAGCAGCCCTCATGGTGCTGTGTTTTATGCTGGGAGCTGGCAGGGTGTTGATAGCACACTGGTGGTGTGGCTACTGCTGAGTAGTGCTTACACAGCACCAAGGCTCTTTCTGACATTTCCCCCCACAGTGGGACGGGGTGGGCAAGATCTTGGGAGGGGACACAACCAGGACAGCTGACCCGAACTGACCAAAGGGATATTCCAGACCATATGACGTCTGCTCAGTATAAAGCTGGGAGAAAGGAGGAAGGGGGTGGGGTCACCCTTGGTCCTCCGAGGCAACCACTACATGTATTGGAGCCCTGCTTCCTGAGAAGGCCCGACATCGCCTGTTCATGGGAAGTAGAGAATAAATCTGTTTTCTTTTTTTTGCTTCTGCGCGCAGACCTTTGCTTCGCTTTGCTTATATTAAAACTGCTGTTGTTTTACCCACAAGGGTTGTTTTGTTTTCCTATCTTATTTTCTTTCCGTTCTTTGCCCTATTGAGAAAAAAAGGGGAAAGGGGGGGAAGTGATAGAGCAACTTGGTGGGTACCTGGCATTTAGCCAAGGTCAAACCACCACAACTATAAATTAAAATGTATATGGAGAAATTTGGTTCTCAGCTGAGATAAGAAATAATGATTAATAAAAAATAAAACTGTGAAGGGTCTCACTCATCATGAGCATTAAGATAAATTTAGTAAAGGAAAAATACCAAAAGATTTTGTCAAATTAACACTGACAAGTGTTGTATTTTTGCCCAGAGAACAACTATAAATATGATTTCCAAGTATCATAACTTCATAACTTCTGTCAAAGAAATCAATGAGAAAATGAAGCAAGTACTGAAAATTCAGACATTTTTGTTATGATATTTTTCTCTAAGTTACCAAACCATTTAACTGTTGAGGATCCAGGTAGAAAACAGTCACTCCATCTCATTGTTTCTCTGTCTCTCACCCTTTGTCTATGTTCCTAAATTAAGTGTAAGTATTTGGTAAAAGGATTCATCTAAACAGGTGTGCTACAGCTGACCTCCTTGTGAGTTTCTTCACTAAAAAACAATAGTTCAGCGTTTACTTTAGTACTGCAGACATCTAATGTAACTGCACTCATTGTACATTTCTATGTACTATTCCACAGGAAAGCATGCCCTGACCAGCACCTGCTTAGCGGCTCACAGAATCACAGAATCATCTCAGTTGGAAAAGGCCTTGAAGATCATCCAGTCCAACCATCAACCCAACATTAACAGTTCCCAACTACACCATATCCCTCAGCGCTAAGTCGACCCTACTCTTAAACACCTCCAGGGATGGGGACTCCACCATCTCCCTGGGCAGACCATTTCAATGCTTAACAGCCTGTTCTGCAAAGAAATGATTCCTAATATCCAGTCTAAACCTTCCCTGGTGCAACTTGAGGCCATTCCCTCTTGTCCTATCACTTGTTATTTCCTTAAAGAGACTCATCCCCATCTCTCTGCAACCTTCTTTCAGGTAGTTGTAGAGGGTGATGAGGTCTCCCCTCAGCCTTCTCTTCTCCAAACTAAACAACCCCAGTTCCCTCAGCCGCTCCTCATACAACATGTGCTCCAGACCCTTCACCAGCTTCATTGCCCTTCTTTGGACACACTCGAGTAATTCAGTGTCCTTTTTGTAGTGAGGGGCCCAAAACTGAACACAGTCATCAAGGTGCGGCCTCACCAGTGCCAAGTAGAGGGGTAAGATCACTTCCCTGTCCCTGCTGGCCACGCTATTTCTGATGCAAGCCAGGATGCCATTGGCCTTCTTGGCCACCTGGGCACACTGCTGGCTCATGTTCAGCCGGCTGTCAATCAACACCCCCAGGTCCCTCTCTGACTGGCAGCTCTCCAGCCACTCCTTCCCAAGCCTGTAGCGCTGCTGGGGGTTATTGTGGCCCAAGTGCAGCACCCGGCATTTGGCCTTATTGAAACTCCTCCAGTTGGCCTTAGCCCAATGCTCCAGCCTGTCCAGATCTCTGCAGAGACTCCCTACCCTCAAGCAGATCAACACTCCCACCCAACTTGGTGTCATCTGCAAACTTACTGAGGGTGCACTTGATCCCCTTGTCTAGATCATCAAGTAAGATGTTAAACAGGAGTGGCCCCAAAACCAAGCCCTGGGGGACACCACTCGTGACTGGCTGCCAACTGGATTTAACTCCATTCAACACAACTCTTTGGGCCTGGCCATCCAGTCAGGTTTTTTATCCAGTAAAGCGTGTGCCCATCCAAGCCACAAGCAGCCAGTTTTGCCAGGAGAATGCTGTGGGAAACAGTATCAAAGGCCTTACTGAAGTCAAGGCCAACTACATCCACAGCCTTTCCCTCATCCAATAAGCAGGTCGCCCTGTCGTAGAAGGAGATGAGTTTTGGCAAACAGGACCTGCCTTTCATAAACCCATGCTGACTGGGCCTGATCCCCTGGTTGTCCCGCATGTGTTGTAAGATGGTACTCAGGATGAGCTGCTCCATCAGCTTCCCGGGAATTGAAGTCAAGCTGACAGGCCTGTAATTTCCCGGATCATCCTTCCGACCCTTCTTATATATGGGCGTCACGTTGGCCAGTTTCCAATCTGTCGGGACCTCCCCAGTCATCCAGAACTCCTGGTAAATGATGGAAAGCATCTTGGCAAGTACCCCATCCAGCTCCTTCAGCACCCTCGGTTGTATCCATCCGGTCCCATAGACTTGTGTGTGTCTATGTGATGCTGTAGGTCACTGACTGTCTCCTCCTGGATTGTGGGGGGGTCATTCTCCCAGTCTCTGTCTTCTGGCTGAGGAGGCTGGATTCCCTCAATACAACTAGTCTTGCTATTAAAGACTGAGGCAAAGAAGGCATTAAGGACCTCAACCTTCTCCTCATCACTTGTTACCGTGTTTCCTCCTGCATCTAGCAGGGGATGGAGGCTTTCCCTGGTCTTTCTTTTGCTACTGACGTACTTATAGAAACATTTTTTGTTGTCCTTGATTGCTGAAGCCAGATTAATTTCCAGCTGGGCTTTAGACCTCCTGATTTCTGCCCTGCATAGCCTCACAGCATCTTTGTAATCATTGTGAGCTGCTAGTCCTTTCTTCCAAAAGCGGTAAACTCTCCTTTTCTCCCTGAGTTGCAGCCAAAGCTCCCTATTCAGCCAGGGTTTTCTTCTCTGCCGATGGCTTCTCTTACAGCACCTGGGGACAGCCTGCTCCTGAGCCATTAACACTTCCTTCTTAAGGAGTGTCCAGTCTTCCTGGACCCCTGTACCCTTCAGGACCATCTCCCAAGTGTTCCTGTCAAGCAGGTGCCTAAACAGGACAAAGTCAGCCCTTTTGAAGTCCAGCATGTCAGTTCTGCTTCCCACTCTCCTGGCCTTTCTAATATAGAACTCTACTATTTCATGATCACTGTGCCCTAGTCGTCCTCCAACTGCCACATCATCCACCAGTCCTTCTCTGTTCACAAAGAGGACATCCAGCAGGGCACCTCTCTGGTCGGTTCACTCACCAGCTGCATCAGGAAGTTGTCTCCCACACATTCCAGGAATCTCCGGGACTGGTCCCGCTCTGCTGTGTTGTATTTCCAGCAGATGTCTGGGAAGTTAAAGTCTCCCACAAGAACAAGGTCAAGTGGTCGTGAGATTTCTCCTAAGTGCCTATAGAATATTTCATCCACCTCTCTGTTCTGGGTGGGTGGCCTATAGTAGAGCCCTACTACAACATCTGCCCTGTTGGCCTTCCCCCTGATTCTAACGCAAAGACACTCCACCCTGTCTTCACTACACTTGTACTCAAAGCAATCATAACAGTCCCTAACATACAGCGCCACCCCACCACATCTCCTTCCTTGTCTATCCCTCCTAAAGAGCTTGTAGCCATCAACTGGCGCACTCCAGTCATGGGAGACATCCCACCATGTTTCTGTAATAGCCACTACATCATAATTTTCCTTTTTCATCATGGCTTCAAGCTCCTCCTGTTTGTTACCCATGCTGTGTGCATTGGTATAGATGCACTGCAGATGGGCTGATGTTTTGCCCCCTTCCCCCTTCAAATCTAGTTTAAAGCTCTGTCTATGAGCCCAGCTAACTCCTGCCCCAAGATCCTTTTCCCCCTCTGGGACATGTGCATCCCATCTAATGCCAAAAGGTCTGGCGTACTGTATACCAACCCATGATTGAAAAATCCGAAGCCCTGACGGTAACACCAGTCTTGGAGCCACAAGTTCATCTGTTGAGTTCTCCGGTATTCTTCTTCATCCATCCCCTCAACTGAAGGGATGGAGGAGAACACAATTTGTGCCCCCGACCCCTTAATCACTTTCCCAAAGGACCTGAAATCTCTCTTCATTGCTTTAGGACTTCTTCTGGTAAGAGAAGTTGTTTAACCTGTAGAGTTTTTTAACTGTACTTAAAGTGTAGCTCCCTATTTTCCAAAAATGAAGGTAATTTATATTAAGGTACAAAAAAGCACAACTTTATGCCCAAGGCAAAACATACATATATGCAAAAACATATTTTATCTGACCAGTTTATCAGCTGAAAATACAATATTAAATGAGATCTCAAGCTTGTAACTAACTACTTAGACAAGAAAATTATAGAGATTGAAGGTGGGACATTGAAGTCACACAAATACCTACATTTATTGTACATGAAGATTCATTGTAGTTCTGATGGAAACTTCTGATCCTGATTTTAAAATAGTGTCTGCAAATGTATTCTCAGTGGTTTGAGTAACACACTTGTCAACCAGATGGTTTCTGTTTCAAAGGTGGATGAATAATTCATTATTATTCATGCAGTTTAACAATTTATTCTTTTTCTGTTCATGAACTTTTCATTAAATTGTCTGCACTCTTTAGGCAGAACCACTCAAGCCTCAGTGCAGCATGCACTTCCTCCTCCTCATGTAGTCTTTCAGTGATGAATGCTCAGGCTTGGAGCTGTGCTTGTTAATTGTACAGCTCGAGTGCCATTGTTTCTATTCTGTGATTTATGTAACTAACCAACACCACATGAGGCTCAAATTTCCAAATCAAATAAATAAATAGAAACTTGTTTTTGGCCAACATACAACTATTCAAGCTTAAAATTGAATTTAATCAGCATTCACACCAATAAGTGCTGAAACATTTGTGGAAATTAAACATGAAGAAGTTAGTCCCCTAAGGAAATGGCATAGTCTTGTTTCTTCCAGCTGTAACCTTGGAAATCTTCTATTCCAAGGGAGTATTTTTGCTCAAGGAGATAGAGAACCAATTACTTCTGAGAAGACAAAATGGGTTTTTTTGTCCTATAATTTCTTTCAGACTCTCTGTACCATCTTTAGAGAAAAGAAAGGTATTTATTTTCTCCATTCCCTTTTCTACATTTCAATTTATCACTCCTTCCTTTTTTTTTTCTATTATATTATGGCTATCAAATAAAGACTAAAATACTTCACAGCAAAACAGAGGGCTTACCCTGCTGTCTTAAATCAACAAATTTCTATCCCCCATCACTGGTTGGTTTGTTTGTTTGCTTTTTTGACATAACAAACCTTGTCCTGCTTTTCTTGGCAATAATTTTATAGATGATAATTTGAGAAGCAGCAGATTTTTCAGTGGTGGATCTGTAGACCTCAAGTTAAATCAGCATACTAATACCCTTTATATTCACTGAGAATCTAGTTGTGTGTTTCTAAATCAGGAGAGAATATAATATCCTTAAGACATAGCTCAAGGACATAATTTTACACATCCATTCTGCAAAGCAGGATACTTTTTCCTTCAGTATCTTCTCTTCATGTTTTGCATTGTTATTTTTGTGTAACAGATAGACTTCAATCCTTGCTGAATATGTGTCCTGGTTTCACTTGGGATAGAGTTAATTTACTTGAGCTGGGAGGGAGCACAGCTGGAGTGCCAGGCCTGGATTGGCCATTGGAGTATTTCATATCATGTGACATTATGCTCAGTATATAAAGGAGACAGGTTCTCTCTCACTTCTAGTTTTTGTGTCAGTGGGATCTTCGTTCTGTCAGGATTGCTGGCAGGGATCGGGCTGCGTATCGGTCAGAAGGTGGTGAGCAGTCACATTGTGCCTTAACCATTTGTACTTTCCATTATTGTTATTGTTATTGTTTTATTATAATCACTGAACTGGGTTTTTTTTTGTTGTTTTTTTTTTTTTTATCTCAACTTACAGGTTTTCCTTGTGTCCCTCCACTGCCTTCCCTCATTCACCAGGTGGGGGGGAGGAGGAGTGACTGGCTGCTTGGTGTTTGACTGCTGGCCAAATTCTAACTACGACAATATGAGTGGCAGTTTCTCATGTAACCTTTAGCCTTAGATGTGTATGACATCTCAAATCACCTAAACAATCAGACAAATTTTGCCCGTTATACAAAAATACAAGGATTTGTCATTGTAAAGGCTAAGCTGCCATGTGCCTTGACTTTCATTTTCATAAATTAAGGAAGACCACTTAGAACTACTTTTCCACACAAATAGCATTTTTAATGACCAATCTGGATTATAATCCATAAAGTACTTTTTTAATTGTTTAATAAAAATCATATGCCTCTTCACTGGCTCCTTATTTGGTTGGGTCTGCATATAGAATTTTATGAAACTATTTTAGAGGTTTTATTCAAATAGCAATATAATCCTACTTTTTTAAAAAAAACTCGGAAGTGCTTTTAAATAATTCTCCATGCATTCACTTCTCAATTATAAATATTTTATTTATTTTTTTTTAGGTAATAAATACACAACATGCATTAGCTAATATTCATCATCAATTGCAATAACAAGCTTGAGTGTTCTAATTATAAACAACACACTATGAATATTAGTAATTAGTGAATTTTGCATAAATTGTAATATAAATACAGAACAAAAAAGAGCTAGAACATGACTAGGTAATCAGGTTGTAAACATCAATTTTCACTAATAAAACTCCATAAATTTTGGGAAAGTTGTCTTGATTAGTTCAAGGGTAATTTAGGGAAGACTAACCCAAAGTTTAGGAAAATAATAAAGAGAAGGAAGGAAGATACTATATGAATCAGAATTGAAAAACATTTTATGAGTATTAATTTTGATCTATTATTTTAAAGAAACCATTTTTCCTCCATTGATGTTTTTTCTAATGTGACGTGATATTACCAGCTCTCTTATCTCTGAGTTCATCAAAATCAAAATTAATTCAATTATGAAAAATTGTATAATACACTACCACACAAAATATTTTCTCCTCAAAGTTTTTAGACTCAACCGCTCCAAGGGTTAATGACACTCTTTAGGCCAGGTTTTGTGGCTGCAATACGTAGTTCAGTTCCCCAGAGTCAATCCCAGAAATCTGAGTCAGACACTTGGATCTCCAACACAGAATGAGGAAGAGTCATGACCTTCAGCATAGAAATCTAATCACAGACATACTGTATGAAATTTCAGTATAACTAGTAGCATGAAAGATCTGAATTGACATTGTGTTTCATATTACTTCTCACCAAACTGCTTCATACATGTGACCTTCTCTATGTTTCTCTTTTTTTTTCCTTCTTTGAGGATAGACACCTACAGCTATTATTTCAAAAAATCAAAGAAGGTTCGTTATTTTCTTCCAAGTCACTAATATCTACTTTTTTTTAAATATAACATAATAAAGTATTCTGCCTAATAATCTTTTCAGGAGACAACAAGTGGGGAAGGTTCAAACAAAGAAGCAACAGGGAAGAAAATTCTCACTGTCCTCTCTACAAAACATATTCCAGAAAAAAAAATATCAAGGATATTTTGACAGGAAGATTTCTTCAAATTGTGTTCCTTCCTTCAGTAAATATTGGTACATTTCCTACAAAGATTGTCAAATATAAATGTCAGATGAATTTTGGGAGCAGGATCCAGAAACCCAGTTCTCTCCTTCTTGGATTAATGTCTTAGTATTAGATTATGGAAGGGATATAGAGAATTCCTGGAGAAATGTTTGCTGTCTTTCTGATGAAACAGATTTCAGACATTTCAGGAAAATGGGTAGCAGTTTCTTGCCCCTACACTTCAGTTTTAACCTAGATGATGTATCATTCTTTGAGAATTTGGAAACATGCAGAGAAATCACTTTGGTCTTAGTAAATGCTCTTAAACACTATTAAATAAAAGGGGGAAAGTTCATCATCATTCCTTTTAAAAAAAACAACATTCATTTTGCAAGTCCATCTTCTGGCATTCATAGAGAACACTTTTCATACTGGACCTTACTGGAGAGCCAGAATAAATTATTTTCTAGATGCTGTTTGACTTCAGGTAGCACCAGGCTATGAGCTTTCTCAGCCTGTAGCGTGCATGGTGACAGAAAACCTTCATGTAATACAACTAAAACCTAGCAGCAGCAGGAGAGAGTTTATGGACATTAGAAACTTACACATCTCAAATATATGAATCACCCTCTATTATATCTAACTCCTATATTAGATGTAGTTTCACAGGAGATACTCTCAAAGACAGATTTTGACCCTTATATATTTCCAGCACTTCAGGTACATAAAGCAAATAAAGTTTCAGACATTCATAATTATGTTTAATCCAGTTAAATGGTATTTCTTTAAAACATTTTGTAAAGGAGACAGAAGAGCAACTCCAAAACACATAGATAAAATAGAATAGAGTAGAATAGTTTCAGCTGGAAGTGACCTGGAATGATCATCTAGTCCAACTGCCTGACCACTTCAGGGCTGAACAAAAGTTAAAACATATGATGAAGGACATTGTCAAATGCCTCTTTTTAAGGCACTGATGTGCACAGGACATCCACCACCTCTCTAGGAAGACTGTTCCAGTGTTTGACCACCCTTGCAGCAAAGAAATGCTTCCTAATGTCAAGTCTAAACCTCCCCGATGCAGCTTTGAACCATTCCTATGTATGCTGTCCCTAGATCCCAAGAACATCAGCACCTCTGTGGTGGTTTAGCCCCTGCCGGGGTCTGAGACCACGCGGCCGCTGCCCCTCCCCCACAAAGGGAGTGAAATACAAAGCCCCAAGACTGAAATAAGGAAAGGTTTAATACAACAGTGCAATAGCAACACAACAAACAACAACAATAACAATAACAGTAATAGTGATAGCAATGAACAGAGCAAAATAGCTACCAAATACAGCAGTTTGAAGCACGATGTACAAAACCACGAGTGCACCGCGCTCCGTGCCAGGAAAATGTGACCTGCCAGGATGTGACGTCCGCATGGTATCTGAATAACCCGGCTAGAGCTCCCCCCCACTGCTGGGGAAACTTAACCCTATCCTGGTTAAACCAGGACAACCTCCCTCTCCACTTCCCCTCCTCAGAAAGCTAAAGAGAGCAATGAGGTCACCCCTCAGACTCCTTTTCCTCAAACTAGTCAAACTCGGAGTCCTCAGACACTCCTCATAGGACATTCTTTCCAGCCCATTCACCAGCTTTGTTGCCCTCCTCTGGATGCATTCAAGGACCTTCACACCGTTCTTAAATTGTAGGGCCAGAATGGCACACAGCACTCAAGGTGAGGCTGCACCAACGCTGAGTACAGCGGGACAGTCACCTCTTTTGCCCGGCTGGTTATGCTGTGTTTGATGCGCCCCAGGATGCGGTTTGCTCTCCTGGCTGCCAGGGCACACTGCTGGCTCACACTGAGCCTGCTGTCGACCAGCACCCCCAGATCCCCTTCTGCAGGGCTCTCCCAATTTGTACTTGTGTTTGGCGTTCCTGCATCCCAGGTGCAGAATTTGACATTTGTTCTTGTTAAATTTCATCCAGCTGATGATTGTTCAATGCTCCAATCTATCTAGATCCTTCTGCAAGGCCTCTTGTCCCTTGAGAGAGTCAACAGCACCTCCCAGTTTAGTATTGTCAACAAGTGAAAATACATGGTAATTCCAGATATTCTATGTGCTTCCAAATCCAGAAGTTGCTACCTCTTAGCACAGCAGGTGAATTATCATGGAATTATATAAGCTTTTTTTAATTTGTCCTATTTAAAAATTGTGTTTTATAACCTTTTCTCTGAAAGCTAAATATTTTTACACATGAACTGCTAAGACAGATCAGTACTTAATATATCTTCAGAAAAGAATAGATACCCCAGGGTCTGTTTCATGTTTTCTTTAATGATGTGTTTATCCCACTGGTGTCCATGTGGAATAGCCTAAGATCTGCACTGGTACATTATACATGTGAAAGATATGGTTCAGAATATTCATTACTGACCACTTGCAACATATATAATTTTTTACATGTAGGAATTTGCATCAAAGACAACTATTTCAGAAAGCTGAATGAGAACCAAGAATGGAAGCATTCATATCCAAGCAGGCTGACAGACGTGTAACATTCTCCATATCAACTCTATGCATGACCCAGTGGTTGTAGCACCCCAAACTTTTTCTTTTGGATCACAGACAGCTTATACACAGTTTATTAATTATGACACATTCACAAACCTCCCAAAGTAGATGGAATTCTTATTTTGAACACCTTATTACTGTTCCTCTCTTTCTTCCGCAAACACTGAAGAAAACTTCCAACACAGACAGCAGAATTACTATCAGTGGAGATATTTAAAGTTAGCCTATAGACATGACAGTACTGATTAGGTTTAGTTTAAAGATAATGAACTAAATTCTTCCATGTTGCAGAAAAATAGGCCAATTAGAGTTTCCTTCTTTTTGAACTGATTCTACAATGTAATGGGCACATGAAACTTCCATTAACAATAATGGGAGTTCTGTGCACACACTGGGGGGAAAATAAAGCCCTGTAGAGTTTTTTCCTTATAAACAGCATGAAGCAAATGGTGAATGATACAGATCTCAAACAAGTCATGCAAATTGCAGTATCCAGAATGAGAATAAAATCTGGGAGAGTGGTCCTGGGGCACAGGGAGTGAAATTAAGAAGGAGTGAAAAATGCACAAAGCTAAACACGACAACTGAAAAGGTCAGCTCAACTAGCAGTAATGTGGGTGAGTTGGTCCAGACCACTCTGAGACTGAATATCTATAAAATACATAATGTGAACAGAGACATTAAAGATATTTTAAGACCAAATTAAAGAAAAAATTGAAATAGTGTGCTTGGCAATGGACTGAAAATCAGTGATTTATAAAGAACCTAGGGATACATTGAAAGAGCCAGCACATCTGCACAGTGCAAACATGAAGAAAAAAAAACCCCACTTATAGTATTATCTTTAGTCTTAGTTTCGTTAGAGTAGCCATGTTGTTAAGATGGTACCTTGGTTGACTGAGTTATTAACGAGCTTGCACAGATCTGAAGCTGGTTCATTGAGCTGGATGATACCATATCCAGTTCAGGTAACTAGTAGTACACTAACTTGTAGATCAAATGGATAAAAACTAGTGTTCATGTTCCATAACATGTTGTATTTTTGCATTTAATTGTCTATGTTTATGTTGCAGTAAAAAATAACCTGAGAAAAAGCGATTCCCTGTATGTGTCTTTGAGGGTGAAAGAGTCTCTGGGCCTAGGCAACCTACCATGGTGGTATACTTTCAAATAAGGCTTATAGGACATGGATGAATCTAGTAAAAAACGTTGAAGACTCCAAGGGTCAGGATGAACATATGTTATTTCAGCTCTTGCTAACACAAGTAAATCAGGAGAATTAATATACTTGCAGAAATAATTTTCTGAGATGCTGATTTTATCATGGGAACTCAACATCTACAGAGATTCTGATTCTGCAGTTTCCCTGATCATGCCATGAGGATGTCATGAATTAAAAATCTAATTTTATTTTAATTTTTCTCAAATGAAACCAGAGAAGTCTACAGTCAATCAATGTGTAAAATATATAATGTATTACATTCACATTTCATTTGCACAGTTTTTCTTGAATTATAGCTATCAAGAAAAAGATTATAACTTAAATGTCAGTTCTTGGAGACCCAAATAAAATATTTAATTGCTACAGTGTGTATTATAACTTTTACTATCTAGTTCTATAACGAGTTTCCATTTTGATGTATTTTCTCATGTTTTTTAAATTCAGAAGAGTTATGGCTAAAATATCAATACTAAATAATTTGTCCTTTATGTATCTTAGAAATGGTGTTGCAGGGGTCTTTCTTATTTTTCCCCATAGTTTTGGTGGGTTATGATCCTTCCCAACAGAATTTACTTGTACTTAGTGTTGGTATTAGTGCTTACACAGTGTTTCCTTTGCTAAATGTTTTTTGTTACTGCAATATTTATCGTCCCTTCTGAAATATACAGAAAATGTGGATTATAAAGGCTACTTTTCTACCCTTTGTTCTTTTAAAGATCACCGGTATCCATTTTCTCTAAAACTATGGTTAAAATCCTCTTTTTAAAAAAACAAAAAACAGAAAAAAAGTTTTCGCCTGAAAACCTGACATATATTCTTTCCCATAAATCCCATGCATGCACAAATGCGTATTCAAAATGTATGTCATATACATATTGCATATACGTGTACTTGTACTGGGTACGTGGTTTTTTAGACTATGTATGTTTCTGATCTTTATGACATGTTATTTGGAATTTCATGATTCATGTTCTATTATTAACCCTTTTATGAGACATGAAAACCATAGTGAACTAAGTGTATTTATTTAAAGTATCTTTTCCTAGAGACATACTTTAACTTTGCTTTCATACATATCTAAGATTAGAATATACTGAGATGAAAAGAAGGAGAAAGTAAAAACCAGAACTCTACATTGGCAATATTTCATTCTCTAGATATGATATTTGATTCTAAAATGTTCCATACTTCTGCTAGAAATTTTGTAATTGCCATTAAGAACTCCAGATGAAGAAACTTTTTCCATCTTTATAGACAATGGTAAATGCACTCAAAAAGACACTGCAAAGTTACTTAACTCTGTTTTCAGAGATTGTGTGTAAGATTGAGGCTGACATTTACAGCCAGCTCAGCTGCCATGCAAAAACTCATGATGCTGATTAGAAAAGTGAACACATACAAAAAAAAGAAAAAGAAAAAGAAGAAAAAAAAAAAAAAAAAAGGAAAAAAGGCAACTTTAGAAGTAACATGCAAAACATTACTTTTTGAAAACAATTTAGGAACTCTATGAATCAGAAAGCACACCAAGTAAAATCTAATGTATATTTCCTAAGACACTATGGAATACCATCTGGAGGATAATGATGAAAGAAACACTGAAAAGAGTATTACAAGAAGACAGATCAAATTCTGTACAGGTTAACCAAAATGTTCACAGGATAAAAAGAAAAAAGGAAAGAGCAAAGACTGAAGATTTTATCTATAGCAGAAATACTGGGCAAGAATTTTAAGAAAAAAAGTTTTTAAGAAATTGAAGATTGAATCATTAAAAGAGAGAGTAAGCAAACTGTATATGTATATATGTACAGTATGACACTATGTATTACATGTCCCTTTTAACATCCTTTTCTTCCTTTACTCTTCAAAACCTTTCTGCAACCTATATGCTGTTAGGTCCTTAAAAGTTTCACACAGATGCTCCTAAAAACCTGACATAATATTCAAATACTAAGAGTCTCAAAGGAAGACTGAACCAACTTGTTTAAGATTCTAAGTTTAAAGGAAAAAAATCTAAAATATGTCTTTCTTCTAGAGGTACGCTATGGATCAGATGGTACATGAAATACGTCTGTCAGTGTAGTTGAGAAGTGAGGTTGTGGACAGCAAGGCTAAGTACTGCATCACATACAGAAGAATTGCTGATGGCTCCCTGCACAAGGAGAGAGGTTGAACGATCACAGTAACGCAGCTCTTTCACAGCAAGGATTCAGCTTGTAGCATGCCAAGACTCACCTGGAGGATACATTACTGCCCTAAAAACCTATCATCTCCGTTCATGTGTCCCTCTGTAGAAAACATAACCACACATTCCTGCTACACTCAAGTGTTGCTCTAAAGCTCATCATGTCCTACATTTCCTTAAGTTCTTAATAATCATATAAACCATAACTTCATTGAACATGTGTGACCACATTCATGCACTCTCTCTTCAGCCATAGTTTCACCTTTCATAGCAATATTAATCTGAGAATGTAAAACTTTCCAGACCACAGAACTGTGAGTCATCAAGTCTATGTTTACCCTCAGTCTCAGACCTTAATGCACTATAAAACACATCTAAATCCATTAACCAATGTCAGATTATGTACCAAGGTCTTAAGCACCCCAGACTTGTGTGGACCACGTTTGACAGACAATTAACTTTCACACTGAGTTTAAATTTTAACAACTGGACTTATTTTTTTTCCCCTCAAATAAACAAAAATACAGTAGCAGGATTAAAATCATAAACCCATTGAGCTGAATGACTGAATTCTGAGCAGTTTCTATGGGACTGCTCCAAAGTGGTATCTGCACAAGGCTACCAAAGGTTCCGCTTGTAGGGAGAAGACTGATTAACAACAGGTGCAGATGAAGGGCAGAATAATTTGAGAGATTGGGGATAATATACTCCATAGCCTCCCTCATTGGCATTTAGAAATGAAACATTACACAATTCCTCTAGAAAAGTCTGTTACTGTATTATGCAATGAAGACTTTGGCCTGCTTACTCTGCTCTGTTTGAAGGCTAGGGCCTCAGGAGTCATGTCAGCCTAACATTTCCCAAAACTTCAGAAAGAGCAGAGTCTGCTTTGCCTCAAAGCTGCATAATTCCATTAAAAGAATGGGAATCCTAAAAATCTTTATCTCTTGCTTTCACAAAAGAGACGACTTAGCCCTTAATATCTTGAAATTTATAAAATTAATGGCTTGTTTTACCAGATGAGATTACAGGAGCAGTGCCTGTTTTACCTAGCTGGACACACTCAGGAGGGATACTACCAGTGTCTCTAAACACAGTGGTGGTACAGGCAGAGAAAGTACAAGGGAGAAGAAAAAGTATCGTTATAACCTAAAGAATGACACTGGCTCAAGAAATTTACCTAAACAAGCTGGAAAAGACAAGTGAAACTAGTTCCACTTCAGGAAACACAGACAAATAAACCAACAGCCTTTAAGTGGCAAATTTATGTTGCCTACAAAATATGAAAGTAACCTTAATGGCCCAGGAACATGCCCTTACAGTTTCATGTCCAATATTTCCATCTTGATATCCTTAAAAGAAACCTGGTATCTCCATGTGTGCAACATTTAGATGAATACCCATTTAAGTCAGTTAGACTCCTTGTTTGGGGAATATTTACATAAGATAGTTATAAAACATTATAGTTTTTTAAAAATAAAAATTGTAGTAGATTTTCAGTTCATGAAGGAATTGTGAGTACTTCAAGGACATGTCCATAAGAGAAGATCTATATTGTTTTTCAGAAGTGGCAAGTCAGCTACTGTAGTAACATTACCAGTATTCGATTGTCTTCTAGTAATTAATCTGCTGTGAAATTAGTATCTTCTAAATAACTGTATTTGACTTTATATTGACACTTTGACCTACTTGCTCTGTCACAAAGCAAGGAAACTGAATTATCTGGAATGGGTACTCTGAGAAACACAGAGAGGTAGTTTATCCCCTAAAGGAGCACACAGAGTTTAATATTTGTGAGGGTCAAGTTGAATAATTTCACTGAGAGATTTTTTCTGCTAAGATTTCCTATTGCATAAAATACCATCCACTCACTAACAACCTGTGGTGGTTTAGCCCCTGCCGGGGTCTGAGACCACGCGGCCGCTACCCCTCCCCCACAAAGGGAGTGAAATACAAAGCCCCAAGACTGAAATAAGGAAAGGTTTAATACAACAGTGCAATAGCAACACAACAAACCACAACAATAACAATAACAGTAATAGTGATAGCAATGAACAGAGCAAAATAGCTACCAAATACAGCAGTGAGAAGCACGATGTACAAAACCATGAGTGCACGGCGCTCCCACGCCAGGATGTGACTCGCCAGGATGTGACGTCCGCATGGTATCTGAATAACCCGGCTAGAGCTCCCCCCCACTGCTGGGGAAACTTAACCCTACCTGGTTAAACCAGGACACAACCCTTATAAAATATATATATATGTATGAAGTTTGTAAATCTATAGGTTAATCCTAGGTTATAATTTGAGGTTAGAATTATCCTGACCATATTAATTTATTTTTATAAAAGCCTGAACACCTTCTGGGAGTATTGTGGGGTGGGAGGGGACTAGGTAACAGCTACATGACTATGCTGACTCATGCCTATAAGTATTGTTTCTAGGACTAAGAAGTTTTTTCCTCAAAATAAATGGTCACCTACAATATGGCCTGGGGGGGGGGGGGGGGGGGGGTGCGCGGGGGGGACGGTGGAGAGGAAGAAGAGAAGAGAAGATAATTTAAACTGTTTAGCAGGGCAAATCTGAAACTGAGAGAGTTGGTAGAAGTTGTAACATAGCTCCAGATAAATGTTGTTTTATAGTGTGACAGTTGTCAATCCATAATGCAGGCAAATCTGGGATACTGAAAAATAGTGTCAATGTATATTTTAAATTCACTGAAAGAAAAATTTGGGTTATTATTGACAGAAATTGTTTAACAAGCACTGCATTATTATAATTACACTAAAACAATATTTGGGCTGATAAGTTGTTAGTGGGTATGAAGTGAATCACTTGGCAAAGTATGAAGCTTAGGAATACAAGAACACTGGGCACAAACCTCCTCTGGAAACAGGTATGCTGATAGCCTGAATGAAGGCAAGAGGAAGAAAACCCATAGAAGAAAGTCATATATTGTATTTCACAAATTTCTGCAGTCTTTACATTTGAATCATTTTCATGATTCACTCACAGCTACAGAGGAAAAAAACATGGTAATTGTGCAAGAAAAACAAGGTGGTAGTAACTATAGTATTCTAGTCACCAAGAAGAAATGAAATTTCATTAACAGCTGATTGAAAACCTTTAGTCTAAAAGCATTTCTATCTGGACATTCTTAATTCCTACTGGTTTACTTTTTGTTCATTCAATAAAAAATCAGATTTTTACCACATAAAGGGAAGGATGTTATGGAAATAACATTGATTTTGACTGAGAGCTGAATGTCTACTCATGTTTGTTAAAACCCTTATTGTCTCTCTAAACACACAAGTATATCTTTCAAATCATAGGATGACTACAGTTTCAATGCTGAGTGTATCTGGCTTTTGCAAAATAAATATTAGTTAACAAGATATTCTTTTTACACAACTAGAGTTTAAGTGAATATCTGCAGCCACTCTAAAAATAATGATTGATATAACTTTAATAGTCTTAAGTAATACCTTAAATCATTCCAAGAGAATCTTCACAGATTAAAGTGTTACTTCTCTGGGTAAGAATAAAGAAACAGACTGACACTATTTATCCAATACACTTAAAGCATTTTTTAATGGGGAGAAAGCAATTACACTGAAGAGGTAAGAGAGGAATGAAACACTGAGTTAGAATCTTAAATGTATAATGTATGTAACAAAACCTGATAGTGAAATAGTAATTCCAATGTCCTTCCTTAACACCCCATTTATAAATCTACAATAAAAAATTATTTTTAAAAACTGAATATCCTATATATAAAAAATAGTATGAAAGGGAAATGGAAGGTTGTGGTCATGTAGCTATTGTGCCAATGCTCTTGGTTTCAAAGTTGAAAATGTTCTACACCACAGAATGTGAGAATTCTTCCCAACCTATGTCAAACACTACACCACCACTTTTTAAAGACAGGGCTCAGAAGATCACGAAGTATCCAAATAGCCCTAGTACTTAGATATCTATTTCAGGCATTATGTCTCTTAAAATTTGGTTGGCCTTTTTTTGGTTCATATTCATATCCCTGTGGACTATGTTTACTTAAACCTTCAGATACACATATTTAGTTTGGACTATCACCCTGCTTTCTGCAGAATGCACAAAACAAGAGTAAATTTATTCATTTTAGTTAAAATTTCTATTTAAAGTGAGGAAATTTTTAAGTATCGTCTATAAACCCAGAAATACAAAGTCACAATCATAACTTAAGAAATGGGCATGTAACACTGAATCAAGACATTGTAACACCTTCAAACAGGATCCATAGTCATTGCCTTTAATCTGGTCAGATTGTTTTTCTCCACCTAGTCTATATATACTGAAGTAATGGCCTTATTACACAGGAGAACATAGACTTGCTTTTAGACTGGAATTCATTACACTGTATGTTCTCCTTATAGAAGAGACAGTCCATTTACAATGCTCCCAAAATATGGTTAAGATAATAAGAAAGGTGTGAAAGTCCATACCTAATTGCAGCCTTTTCAACATTTCTATTAATGAATACATATATCTTTTTCTTACAGAACAACCTTTGGGTGTTCCAAAGAAAAATCTATCAGAATTATATCTTCACATGGGAGAAAAACGGTTCTTTGGAATTGTTATTCTCTGAAGATTTATGTGGCAACAGCCTATCACAAAATCCTTCTGGCACTGTCCTTAATTATTTTGAATGTAAGGGATCATTGCATGCTCTTTTGAGGTTACTTGGAGCTTTTAAGGACCTACATTTTCCAACTGTATATGGTGCATGGTACTTTGCACTAGAACTCATGGTTCAGATTCTGATACAAAGAATTTCTTGGCTTCCCTTTGACAGCGTCAGCCAGTACCCTTTGTACTGCAGCAAAAACATAACATGAGAGAAACTTTTCATGATGAGGCAAGGTTACATTGCAAGTTCTCGTTATTCTCTATGAAAACAGTTCTGCTGATTTTAGCAGAGGACTGACTGATATGGTA
This sequence comes from Strix uralensis, assembly GCF_047716275.1. Taxonomy (NCBI): domain Eukaryota; kingdom Metazoa; phylum Chordata; class Aves; order Strigiformes; family Strigidae; genus Strix; species Strix uralensis. Next base: position 74,556,748 of record NC_134012.1, read on the forward strand.
TGAACATGCTCAGCTATTACTTCATAGCTTGTAGTAAAAGAGGAAATTACATATTAAGAGCTTTTCTTCAAATATTTGAGTGTTAGAGAAATACGTGAAAGTAATACACTTATGTAATCTCTCTTAAGAGGTTTTTTGTTCTAAACTCTGTCATCAGATCATTACTTTTTATCATTTTTTATCATTTTAAAATATCCTATCAAATGAAGACAAGACTGCATTTCTGATCACAGATGAAAATGTTCATCTTCCGTCATAATGTCCAGACCTTCTGCCTTTTTTGTCTTTTGCTTCCCACCTACAAATTCACAACCTGCTGCCATGGTAGGAAATGTAGAATATATGTGAGGCATAGGAAGCCGTCAGTTTGAATTTCTAGCATCATCTGTGAGAAAGTTAGGTCAGAAACCTCACTGATCTTGACAAGAAGGCTATGCCTTAAAGGTTGATATTGCAGTTTTCAACCTGTGATTTTTTTTAATTCAAACTCTAAAGTTTTTAATAAATCATGGAAATAGAATGCACGGGGACTTAATCACAGATTGATCCCAAAGTATTTCATAAGGCCAGAAGTTTCCCTGAGAGTATTCCATAAAGTGAATATTCACATGGGAATTAAAGAGTGTGAACTTTCCATTAGATAATGAGAAGCAAAGGAAAGATTTTAATGTGTACAAATATTTTCTGCTCAAAGATGAGCCCGAAACATCTTTACAGAAGCTTTAGTTTTCTACATTTCTTGTAACACCATTATAAGGAAGGAAATTATTTTAATCACTTATATAGCAATGCACTTAGAATCATACAAAATATAAAGTGAGATGAGATCTGAGTTAAAGCATGACTTTAACAGTCCTGTTTGTGAATCTAGTTAAAAGCGATAAAATGCAATTAAGTGTAAGTTATCTAAATTATGTGAAGTGGTTTTGAGACATTCATTAATAATTTGTTAAAGTTCTGGTATAAAATAAACAAACAAACAAACAATAAATATTTTCTAATAAAAACCATATTGTCTTCTTTAGCTAAAACTTCTACCAGAAGATTTAGACATGGGTTATAGCCACACCTATCTTATTTTCCAGTATAATGATCTTTCAAGCAAAGCAGGATGGATCATAGGAAAGTCAGAGGTTCTCAGTGTTGCAATTTTTAGGGTTCTTCAACATATTTCAAAACTAAAATCTCCAGTGAGAACTAATATAAGATGACTTCAATGTGGTCTATTAAGGGAAAAGGTTAACTGTTCCCTTTACTTCTTGTGTTTTACAAAATTTATTATACATCATTTTCCTAATGTACTCTATTTGCAACCTCTAAAAAGTTAAAGCAGACTAACACTGCCAAATTTATGTTACACTTCAGTTCCATTCTGAAACAAGATTTAGTCTGGAGTAAGACTTAGTATTTAAGACTAAAACATGCCTAGTTTAATTAAGATTTTGGTGGGGTTAATTTCATAGTATCTCTTCAATATATGTCTACTTCATTTCTGTGTTAAAGAGGAAATCTAGTCAGAACAGGTGATGCGAGAAAGGTATATTGCAATTAACAAAGCCCCAGAGACTTCTCTTCATCAAGGAAAAGCTCAGAACAGGACAGAGCATAGGAGATGGAGAGTCAACAAATATTTCTACTAAGGAGGACTAACTGAAAGAAGCTTGAGGGATAAGGAAAGGATTACAAGTACAACTATAACTTATATACAGTGACTAGACATAAGAATTGAGAAAATCAGATTTGGGAATGTGGTTGGTTTTAGGTACTTTTTCTCCTTCAGCACTGACTGCAGTTTGTTGGTGGAATGTAGTAGCAATTAATTGGTTTGTGTTAATATATGTCCATACAGGGAAGAAGCTAAATCAGGTATATGTCTGTCATAAAGTTAATATTTTCTTAAAATCATAAGCTATCCTGTAGGGTTGAGAAGACAGCAGACTAACTTGTATTTACGCAGCAGACCACATCCATGCAGGCATGTTTCATACTGAACTGGGATTCCCCAGAACAAGAACAGGCAGGACTGGAGCACAATAAGAATGCTTTACAGCATCTCCAGTTGTATTCACCAGAAGGACCTTGAATAAGTGAAGAATAATGAAACAGTAAAAATAATTATGAAAAAAATCGATGTAAAGTATACATACCTTGATTTGAAGCATCCTGAGAAGATGATATTCAGTGTTTCTCTGGGAGCCCAACAGTGTGTTGAGTTCATAGCTAAGGGGATAAAAAGAGTAAAGCATTTTTGTATATTTTTTCTAGTATACCAGTGACAAATGAGAAGAATTAATTTCTCAGCAGAAAGCAGTATTGCATGAAAGCTAGTAAGTTAAGTACTGGAAGCTTTTCCAGGACATTTTCAAATACCACAAACCAAGAAAGCAGGAAAGTCTGGTAGATTACTTTGAAGGAAGATTTATCTATTTATTTCAGCTACTATATTGTCCTTATAGAGCTGGGGGTACAAGAAGTGTTTCTTTAAACAAGACTGGTCAAGGTCTTTGGAGTAATTTATTTTCCAGTTGCTTCATTTGTGGAATTGTAGTTGTCACACTGATGTTCTGTAATCAACATTTGTTAACATGATATAAATCATATCAAACCTGCTATTTCTTATGTAGAAAGGCTGAACATTTCTTAAGCTTGGTTCAAATACTGCTTTCTAAATATTTTCCTTAAATAAATTTATGGTTTCTTTTTCAAAAATTCTTTTTTCAAATGAGTTAGTAGAAACTTTCCAGGACAATCCCTATAAGACCATACTATGAAGATTACTCTTTTTTTAATCTATAAAAATCTATAGCTAAAAAAGCTTATAATTAAACCCACTGGATTTTTCTTCTACCACCATATGCTGAATTTCATCACAGCAAAATGAAGAATATAAAGGGCATGTACTTCAGTATGAAATAAAGCAAACTACTATAAGTTGCACCTGTCTAATTCTAACACGTCTACTTTATTTTTGCTGTGGAGGGTTTTGTGGTTGGTTTTGTTGTGGGTTTTTTTAAATATATATTTTGTTGATGTTACACAGTAGGCAATTAAATCAGGATTTCCTGAATGGGAAAAGGACTTTAAAAAGAAAATGAAGGCTATATACCATTCATTTAGAGCCATACTTTTGTGTGCAGCATCCATGGTATAGAATCCTATTTCTAACATCACAATATCAATAAAAGTAAACTAAAACCGAGGACTGTTTATGTACCTGACTTATTGCTGTTGACTCCACTACTTTGATGGGTTCAACTGTCATAATCATCAGCTACTGAAACTTTACTTGGGCTCTTTGCACCGCTTCAACTTATCCCACCAGGTAAATTTAACTTAGTTTTAAATAGCTTTTTTGGGGTTGTTATGACTCATTTGAATGAACAGTCAATCTCAATTACACTTTTAATGTACTGAATCACAGACATATTCATAGGATATGAAGCCTCATATTATATATCTACCTTCAGCAGACACAGTAGTGTGAACAGATATCATCAACTCCAGTATAAATGGATACATACTGCCCTGAAAATAAAAGTGATTTTCTCTAACTGATTTTTGAAAGTGTTTTATGGTTATGTTGATCTCAGAAAAAAATTGGTTCTAAACTGCCAGCCAAACATTTTAACAGACATTCATATACAGTAATGTTTTGGAGTTTTATTGCATTCATTAGAAATCGTAAGAAAAGCTATATACAAGAAAATGACTGTCTGGCTACCATGTATTATTTCCATTTATCTTCTTTTCCTGCCATTCTGTGTCCTTTCGTGCCTCCTCTTTCCAAGACAGTGAGCAGAAATAACACAGCTTGCTCGCCACAGTGCCTGCTATTGGTTGTCATATTCTACACAGTTGGCTTATATTGAATAGTATTTCTTTCTGCTTCCTTTTCTTATTCTGAACTTCCTTTACTGGGATTTTCTGCCTCATACCAAAGCAGAAGACTCTTCATAGCACAATCTTATGCTCATAACTAGCTTTATTCAAAAAACATTTGGCACAGATTCTCATTACTTCATACTCACAGAAAACAGATGAACTGCAGCATATGCTACTTTAAAAAGATGTTTTAGAAAAAAAGACAGATTTTTTTACCAGGCAGTTGCAGATAGTGCCAACTACAAATACTTCAAAACTTAATCTGAGAATGTAGTCCAATACCAATTTGCCATTAGGGATGTATAAAAGTTATGTCTTCCTTTGCTTTTTTCCATCACTAGGACTAGTTAAGACTGAGGCTGTAGCTATACAGCTGTGCGGCTCCATCTTCACATCATAGTTTTATCCAACCTGCACACACAGTGAGTGTTTATCTACATCTTTAGTATGGATTCCAACAAGTGTATACCACTGCACATACCTGATGATATAAATAAGCCCTGACAGTTTCAAAGGATGTAATAACCATCCTTCATTTTGGGGGTATTTTTTGTCTTGTTCATCAAATTTATATGTAAGTTATAACACAGTAAACACTAATATATGTTTGCTTTATATCCAATATCTATGCTACATAAATGAAAGAGTTTCTGGGAAGCTAGACAAAATTAGATCTTCTGTACCCTAGACTTCATCAAAAATTGACATAATTATCTCTCCAAAGTAAGAAAAACAAATAATAAATATTTTCTTACTTCAGCATTGTGTCTTCATACAGCTATATACACGCTGTAACCAATATCAAGTGCCATGTCAATAAAACTAATTGCCATTACATTAGATATTGCTAATTAATTAACAATTCATGAAGTTTTTCAGTGTATGTATATCAGTATATATTTATATGTGTATCTAAGTATGTGTACACAAACACAAAAAACAAAAAATAATACTGTTGGCCCTATTCGCTCTTCCCTCCCCTCACTTCTCTTCCCATGAAAAAATGTTATGATACTTTATATTTTAGTATATATTACAATAAAAATGTTTTTACATGCAGAAATACTGGTGTAATTTTCTTGCTTTGTCCCTGAAACTGCTATTACATCTTCTGGATGTGACTCAGCTTTACATATATCTCAGCATAAGTGGGAAGGCATCCCATTCTTCCCATTCCGATTGGCATCCATCAGTATGCCAAAATACAGTCTGCTGCACATAAAGAAGTACAGTAAGAGAAGGCATCTTCACTAGCTGTTCAGTTATGCAGAATATAAAACATCATCCTTTCTCTTTCTAGACACTCCTCAAAAGTTATAGTCAACCAAACCACATTTACAGTACTCCTCAGTTCATTGCATTCATTTACTATGTGTACATTATTCTCACTTGACTTCAGAGTATGTGTGTTGAATTCTAAACACACTGCTGAATTTCCCCACTTGAAGCACTGTATACAGTAATGGTTTCTGAATGCACATATTAGCCAGGATTTACTTTTATATGCATTTTGCATACCTTTCCCCTCCACCTCCCCACAGAAAAATACAGTTCGTACAGCCTGCTAATCCTACTTCGCACTGCACTGGCTGAAAACAGTGGATGTCAGCCTGGCATTTTTCCTTCACCACACAATTTGTTTTCTTGCCAGTAAGGTTAAGAACAAGGGGTACAAATTATTTGATGTAAAATAACTAGCTGAAGATAGATGTCATGGAAATATTAAATCATCTATCTTACCTGCGTATTGGCAGATAACCTGCTAGAGCCATCTAAATTAGTTTTAGATAGTTCAGTGTATAAGGGAAGCAGAGAAGCATACCATGATAAAACAAGGATCCTGAGGGTTTCTACATCATTACATTTCAATTTTGGTTGGAAGAACAAATGAAACCTGAATTAAGCTCTTCTACAAACTTGTATTTGGTAGAACTTTTTCAAATCTTCATTACGTTTTAATGATCTGTCATATTTCCAAGCAGTATATACCAATAACTTGTGTCTAGACACATTAACTAAGGAAAATATTTTATGAATTAATTAAAAAGAAATCTACAAACTTGTAGACTAGATAGATAGCCACCAAACTTTTTTCAGATTCTAGATATGCTATGTTAACATATCTAATTTTTCAGGGTTTGTTCTATTCAAATTCCTCATGTATGCTACTAGAAAAAGTGTATCTTTGGATGTACACTGCACATGTGGTACTCTTAATTGTCAGACACAAATGAAGGCAACAGAGAATTTTTTGTCAATAGAAGCCATTTTTCTATAGTCAAACAAATACAAATAAGATTACACGCCGAAATGGCTAAATAGTGCTTTTATTTTCATATATATATAAGTGCTGAGTGAATGAATTATTTACATTAAATCCCAAATATAGAGAAAATAGAAAAATATAATACAAAATATGTTAGAAATATATAATATATATTATATATAAACAGAATATTATATCTAATTAGAATATAATATTGGCAATTCATATATAACAGAAAAAATATATCTTTATATTTAGAAAAATCTAATACAAAACCAATAAGTTAATTACTCAGACAAGAAAAAATCTAAGAATAGACTTTACTAGAAGTATTCACCAGAAATACTATGTTGTTCTTCATTTTCTCAGTATAACCACTTAGATAGAGACAACCTGGAGAAGTGCCTTGCTCAGTCCAGTGCCTAGACCCAGTAGGCCAATGAATATTATGTGTGCTGAGCCCTCTAGAGACATACAAGGTAGAAGGGAATGACCTGTATGTGTATTTCTGCTTTCAGTTTCAACCACAGAAACATCTCCCCAGCTGAGTTCAATATATGTTGGCAGCACTGAGAAGCCCTCAGCTTGCTTTGTAACGAGATGATGGAAGTTCATTTAATAGAGGAAGGAAATAAACTCTCCCTAGATCAGAAAAAATTTCCTTTGCAAGCAGATGTTGGGATGCTAGAAAAATTGTATTTTACCTCAAGGGAGTGCTACGTGCCCAGCGAAGCTGTCTTATTTCTACAGTCATCGCCAATTTGTTTTCTTTGTTGCCGTGTTATCAGCCAAATATAAGGTTCACCATGCCAGACCCCATAACAACTCAGTGTTGTACATTCAGCAGCTGTCAGTGTGACCACATACCAAGGACAAATGCAATGTACAGGTAATGGCTGGTGTAAGCTCTAAAAAGAGCATCTACCATTTGAGATGAACTTAACACAGCTCCATCTGGTACTTCTGCTAACTGCTAATCAGCTGGCAGGGCACTGAGCAGTGGCTGCAGCATCCAAGAAGATTGCTTATCATGAATTATAAACTTGTCTACCTACACTTTCACACCATGGGAGATGTTCTCGGGATGATTATTGCCCTTAGCAGTTGCCTACCTCCTTAGTTACAGAATTACTCACTTCATTATTAAAGCAAATTAAGAGATTGAGGTTGATTGAGTGTTGGGCAATCCACTAATCAGCACAATAAAGTTTCCTTAAAGGGACGACTGGATGCCAGAACTGGACCAGAATTCAATTTGAACACACTTCTCCAGTTTCCCTGGCGAAAGAGAAGTGAGCAGAACATGCAGAAGGACAGAATATATAACAAGGAAGACCTTTCTTTTTCCAGTAGCAACCAATGTTTGTGCGTATGCCAGCAGAAGAAAAGGAGAGGTACTGTCCTGAAGTAAAAACACAGGAAATGTTCATGATGAGAACAGGTCCTGCCATACACTATTTTAATAAGATAGGGTCTAATACACAGTGCTGACAGCAGGAAATGGGTCCCTTTAGGTACAGTTAGGCTCCTGGAACACCTTATGCCCAGCTGAGGATCAGAGTCCGTTGACATGGAGTTTCACATTAAGCACAGTGATCAAAGGACCAACTGCTACCGCCTGGTGGGTTTCAATAGAAATTTGAAATTTAAAGGCTAGCAAGAGTTTTCATGAGTGAGGGAAAGGATCCTTCTCAGCTTTCTTAGCAATTTAAAAAGAAAATTAACTGTTAAAAGGTGAAGTGAGTTTAACAGGGAATGAGTGGCAAAAACAATCCATTGTGATTGTCCCAGAGGCTCCATGTATCCTTGACATAGACTACCTCAGGAGAGGGTATTTTAAGGACCCAAAGGGGTACCAGTGGGCTTTCAGTATATCTGCCCTGGAGATGGAGGAAATTAAACAGCTGTCAACCTTGTGGGGTCTATCTGAGGACCCTTCAGTTGTGGGGTTGCTGGGGGTCAAAGAACAAGCATCAAACACTACTACCATGGTGCACCAGCAGCAATATTACACCAACCGAGACTCCATAATTCCTATCCATAAACTGATTCCTCAACTGGAGAGCCAAAGGGTGATCAACAAAAGTTGCTCACCCTTTACCAGCCCCATACGGGCAGTGCAAAAGTATAATGGAGAGTGGAGACTAACAGCAGAAGATTGAGGTCTGTTTGCAGTTTGCCTCCAGACAGGTAGAGGACAGGGATGGTCAAGTTCATTGGGCTGCATGGATTTGATGGCCTGGCAATCTGATCCCCGGGGGTATAAAGCTCTAGTGGACACTGGTGTTCAATGCACCCTAATGCCATCAAATTTTAATGGGGCAAAACCCATTTGTATTTCAGGAGTGACAGGGGGGTCTCAACAGCTGAGTAGATAGAACAGAGATATTGGCAGCATATGAAGGGGTCTGAGGTGATTCAGATGTGATTGGGACTGAAGCACAGCTCCTTCTGGCACTCTGACTGCCAGTGCTGGGCTGGCTGTTCAAAGGGAAGGTTACCTTTACACACCATGGAACTGATGCCACATGAAGTGGGTTGCACTGATCATACAACGGGCTCACATTGGAAACCCCAGTCACCCAGAAATATTGGAAGTAATCACAAACTGGCCAGAAGACAAAGATTTTGGAATGGTGGAAAGGAAGAGGTGATGTGTGCTGAAGAGGCCCCACCATATAATAAACTGTCGGAAAAGAAGCAGTATTCCCTGCTTACTGATGGGTACTGTCTCATTGTAGGAAAACATCAAAGGTGGAAGGCTGCTGTACGGAGTCCTACACGACAAGTTGCAGAAGTTGCTGAAGGAGAAGGTGAATTGAGTCAGTTCGCAGAGGTGAATGACATCCAGCTGCCCTTAGATATCTGAGCAAGAAAGGTGGCCAGTGGTCTTTCCCTATACTGAGTCATGGATGGTGGCAAATGTCCTGTAGGGGTGGTTACAGCAGTGGAAACAGAGCAACTGGCAGCACGGGGGCAAACCCATCTGGACTGCCCCATTGTGACAAGATAATGTTAACCATCTAGAGAAGCTGGTTGTAAAAGTATGTCACACAGATGTCCATGCATCTCAGAGTCGGGCCACTGAAGATCATCAAAACAACCAACAGGTAGATCAGGCTGCTGAGATTGAAGTGGCTCTGGTAGATTTGGACTGGCAACATAAGGGTGAACAATTTATGGCTAGATAGGCCCATGACATCTCAGGCCATCAGGGAAGAGATGCAACATAGAGATGGGCTCGTGACTGAGGGGTTGTGGCGAATGAAAGTACTGACACGGTAATGATTTAGTAAGAAATCTAGGTTTATTAATAACTAACAGCAATTTATTATTACAAAATAATTCAGAAATGCTGAAAGAAAGAAAAACGACTTATTCACAGATTCTAAAATAATAAGATTCACACTAACTTACTTGACGGTACCTTAAGTTATACATATATACATGCACATACACAAAACAGACATACACATACACAGAAACAAAGATGTTTGGATTCAGTAGAATGAACACAAAACGGACAAACACACACAGAAGAAGGGTACATACCCACAACACACAAACACACACCCCCCAATAAACAGACAAAGAACAGGTGAAAGAGAAGCTACCTCAAAGAAAATTTCCCTCTCAAGTTTAGAGCGAATACTCACAATGCCTTGGCATTCCTCAACAGGTGATAATTGAGACTCGAGCGGGTGGACTTTGCCCTGGCCTTCTGTCTGGAGCAGACAACACCTTAAGGGTTTGGTACCTGAGAGGCGTCCCAGCTCAGGGGAGATGCTGGTCACAGGCCCGCTGCGATCCAGGAGAGCTCAAAGGGTCTCCCTGGTGATCGCCATTTATAGGGTCCAAGATAATTGGCTTCTGTCAAATTCCTTCTGGTGCCTTCCAGCAGTTGCACAAGAACTTGATGAATGTGCAACTCTGTTATTGTTCCCATTTCACCACATCCCAGGCACAGGTGTGCCAGGCCATTAGGAGAGGATGGGCCATTATAACCATTTCCGAGCAATCGGGAGGGGCAGGAGCCAGGCTTGTTAATGTTATCAGTCCTTATCTCCACAGATTGGTGTATAGCTCGGGGGCTGTGGGTGGAATCACACCTAGCACCAAGCAGCCCAACAAGGAGGGGCGGGGAGGGGTAAGAATTGCGCCACCATAGGGGTGGACTTAACCATGGATGCTATTGCACAGGTAATCCATAAATGTGAAACTTGCATTGCAATCAGCAAGTCAAATGTTCAAAATCTCACAGAATCACAGAATCAACTAGGTTGGAAAGGACCTTGAAGATCATCTAGTCCAACCATTAATCTAACACTGCCAGTTCCCAACTACACCATATCTCTCAGCGCTATGTCGACCCTACTCTTAAACACCTCCGGGAGGGGGACTCCACCACCTCCCTGGGCAATCCATTCCACTGCCTAATAACCCGTTCTGTAAAGAAATACTTCCTAATATCTAGTCTAAACCTTCCCTGGCGCAACTTGAGGCGATTCCCTCTTGTCTTATCACTTGTTACTTGGTTAAAGAGACTCATCCCCAGCTCTCTGCAACCTCCTTGCAGGTAGTTGTAGAGGGCGATGAGGTCTCCCCTCAGCCTCCTCTTCTCCAGACTAAACAACCCCAGTTCCCTCAGCCGCTCCTCATACGACATGTGCTCCAGACCCTTCACCAGCTTCGTTGCCCTTCTTTGGGCACGCTCGAGTAATTCAATGTCCTTTTTGTAGTGAGGGGCCCAAAACTGAACACAGTCATTGAGGTGCGGCCTCCCCAGTGCCGAGTACAGGGGTAAGATCACTTCCCTGTCCCTGCTGGCCACGCTATTTCTGATACAGGCCAGGATGCCATTGGCCTGTATCATCTCTTTTGTACGAAGGATGATGGTTAAAATATAAATATTGGAGGCCTGATGAACTGATGAAATCAGGCCTATTTTCAGCAACTGTTAATCAGCAACTTTCTCGAGATCAACATTAACCCACAGATCATGAGCATGGACAGTGCCAGATACACCAGCTGTGAGCTCCAAATGTAACATAAAACAGAGACTACACAATATCCTCCTGCTGCACCTAATGACAGCCATTCCAGAAACTGAGTGAACTCTGTCTCACCCCTCCTGCCTTGACAAATGGAACCCAAAGTTATGGATTAAATGAACTCACTACACATTTTGGAGGGACAGCCCATAGACGACTTATGTGTACCTATATCAAAAAAACAGGAAAAAGATGGTGATTAGTTAGAAGGTATTGGAAAACATGGAGCCTAAGCATAACATAAATGGTATGGAATGAGGGGTGGATACTGTCCTGGTTTCAGCTGGGATAGATCTAATTGGGGGGGGGGGGGGGGGGATATGTCCTTACTTCTTAGTAGATAGAAGAGTGTTGTGCTTTTGATTCACTATGGGTTTTTTAATGAGAAGTATGTTGATAACGTACTGATGTTTTTTATTGTTGCTAGGAAATCAAGAACTTTTCAACTTCTCATGTCCTGCTAGTGCACAGGTACACAAGAATTTGGGGGGAAGCACAGCCAAAACAATGGACCCGAATTGGCCAATGGACTATTCCATATCATCTCACATCATGCTCAGTATATAGATAAGGGTTGATCGAGAAGCTTACTTGGGTTTTCAGGATGGTAGTTTCAGGATTCTCTCTTCTCTGGGATCACTAGCTGGGAATGGGCTGGGCATCAGTCAGTGGGTGGTGAGCAATCACATTGTGCATTACTTGTTTGCATTTTCTCTTATTGGTATTATTATTATTGTTACAATTATTTTATTTTATTTCAATTATTAAACTGTTTTTACCTCAACCTATGAGTGTCCTTACCCTTACATCTCCAACTCTCTCTCCTATTCCACAGGGATGGGGAAGGGTGAGTGAGCAGCTGCGTGGTGTTTGGCTGCTGGCCAGGTTTAAACCACAACAATATAAAAAGAAAAGAAAGAATGGAAAGAAAAAAAAAAAAAAAGAAAAAAGAAAATAAAACCAGCTAAGGAACAAGGTGAATCGTAGTATCAGAAAACACCGAGGCACAGGCTGTAATTAGTTTATGTCAACATTCTTCCTGGTGCAAAGACCTTAATTCTGGGATTTTAATCATCATTTATTATTACTAACAATTTATGTAATATAGACCCTCAGTTTTGTTTATTACATTCTTAAGTTTTTACAGCAAAATTTAATACTCAACCTTGAGTATCCATGATATTCTCACATACTGGAGCATGACTGATAGTAAAATAGAAAGACAGAAAAGAAATCTCTATGTTAATGAGATAGCTAACTCATAACAGCATAATATGTGATTTTATAATATTTATATTTAAAAGTTATAGTTATTGCAAACTTTTAAATTTCAAAGCAACCAAATCTAAACACATGTAATTAAAAAAAAAGTTTTTCTGTTTCTTGTTAAAATATATGTGTAGGAAACATACTTAAGAAAGTAAATAATTCATTTTCTGAAGTAACATTACCAAAATCTAAGACAATGAAACAGGAATATGTCCATATTTAATAAGGGAAACCAGTCATCCCACATTTCAGTGCCTAGAATAATATTAGGATGAATGATTACAAGCAATTCACAAGTAAGTAGAAAATTAGTAAGATTATAAAAAGCACAGCAAATGTGAATCCATCTGGAAAAAAGAATCATGGTAAACAGCTTTCTTTATGACAGGTCTACTGCATTAGTTAGAGGAAAACATTATTTTTTTATGTAACTAAATTAAATAGAAAGTGCAGTTAAAAATATATAATAATTTTTAAATGCATTGCACATACCTTAGAAAACAAGTCTAGAATTAAAGTGGATTTTGGTAAACTTGAGATCTGGCATAAAATCTGTCAGATGAAATTCAATAAAGATAAATACAAAGACCTACGTTTGGAGAGGAGGTATCAAATGCAAGAATGGAAAATGAACAATTACTGACTGGGCTGAAGTGTTACCAAAAAGAACTAGATGTTGAGTAGATAGAATATGAGTCAAAAGTCCAATTATGTTGCTAATCATGGCAGACAGCTACCATTGTGGGATGTAGTAAGAATGTTATATGTAGGACACTGACGACAGCTATTCTGATCTACTTATTCTAGGGAGCTATCATTTGGAGCAGGCGTTCAGCTTTCAGTTAATGATTTAAGTAAATGCATAGAAGAAAAAAAAATGTTGCATCATGAGGAGAGACTGCATCTACAGTCTGCTTTAATCCAAAGGAAACTGTAGTTTTCTGTAAAGAATGTGAAAGAATAACTGTATTCTGGGATTACAGATAAAAAATTGAAGCCTACTGCAAATAGAACAAAAAGGGTAAAGGCTGGCCTGTAAAGGTTATAAAATCTTTACTGGAAGTTTTTAAAGTACAAAGTAAACAACAGTAGCAGGGATGATCTAAGTATTCTTAATACTACTTCAGACCAGGAAGATAGATAACATGATATCTCAAAGTTGCTTTCAATTCTCCATTTCTTTTGTCCCAAATACACATACTATACATGTTCTAATCACAGTTGCAATTGAGAGCTCCATTGCTGGGCATGATTTCGCAAGTGTCACTTAGCTCCTCAGAGACTTCTGAACTAATAAAGTGAATCTGACTGGCAGAAGAAACCATAAACTTTTTAAAGATACAGAGACACAAAATTCATGTTGCAGATTTTTCTATAGATTTGAATGTATGAACTTTTTACTAACTTTTGCTATTGCTTTGAACTCTTTTCTTTTAAAATGCCTAATCTATAGCATCTCTGAATACAGATTTTCTGTTAACTGTACTTGCTTAGCTACAGTTACAAAATTTAAAGCAATATAAATTTCTTTGTGTGTTTCATATACAATTTTCTTTATATTTAGACAGACAGAAATAAGTTGTATAGGTTCTCACATGAAAGTATCAAAGCAATCAGATTGTTAGACACTATTTAAATCCCTCAGACAATCATTTAGTGTCCTTTTGATCAAGACAAGGCTACTTAAAAAACAATTTCTTTGATGCCTACTGTTCCCAGTAAAGTCTCTAAAGGCAGAAGAAATACAGTCCATAGACAGCCTGTAATATTTTGTCTGTTCATACCCAAACTGTCTAATATCACTATATAATGCCATGCTAGCCAAATATTTGTTTTGTTAGGTGTTTCAAACACCAAAAATGTGCAAAGGGTAGCCTGCACTCACGCTGTGTTTTCAGATTTATTGTCTGGATGCACAGCAAATATTGACTTCCGGAATGCACATGGGCACTCCAAAAAGCAATACTCAAAAAACCAACAAGATTCGATTTCTTCAACAGTAACCATCTAGCCTATAATATCTTGGGGCATAAACTGCACTTATTTTGTATTGAAGAACACCACACATGCTTCCTACTCTTTTATAGGTAAATAATAGCATTCAAAACTAAAACACCGTAATTTTGAGTGGTTTATTGACACAGTAGATCCTATCTTGCCATATTTTCCTTCTGATCTGTTTTCCACATAAAATCTGCTTATCCTGTGAACATGTAAAGAAGCAGAATGATACAACTAGGCAAAGTTACTCCCTCTTGCTTTAAAACAAATTTAAAAAGTAGTGGAGTCCAGAAAATACCCTCTGAAATTTTTGTTTTGTTGAGAATTCACAGTTCCCAGTGTTCAAAAACATGTATGTAGGACCTACTCCTAATCATTATGTATAATTACAACAGCTAGAAAGGTATCTAACTAGTGATATACATGCACAATTACCTTGTTTGCAAATATACAAGGTAATTTAAAGTGTAAATTTTTCAGAGATTTGTATGTACAAAATTGTGCAGGTGCATTTTTTAATCTGGGTTCATGTGGATTTAGCTTCTGTCTTTCAAAACAGAATCAGATTGGAAGGTCTAAGTCACACGTTTCCCAAGACCACTGATGTTTGTTTCATATAATGTATTATATGTCTCTTATAAACTATTTTATATTTTAAAAAAACCTTCAGGTGATATTAAACATATTTTGTCTTGTTCAGGGGTTAGTGTACCACAGGAGTTGGTTCTAAGAAGGATGTGAGCCATTTCTTGGCACTGTTCATTTCATATCACTGCTGGATGGTCTCACCTTTTTACCCACACACCAGCATGGCTGACACCTCTATGTCAACAGAAGTTCATGATTAAAATTTGTCATTGGTAGTTTCAATACAGACTTTTACATTGATAAAAAATAGGGTAATGGTCTGAAAACAGGTTGCACACACGTGTTAGGACTGCCTAAAAGAAGGGATTAAGAATGCTTAGTGAAATCAGTGAAATCTATTTGCTAATGTTACATAGGCATTAATATCAAATTAACTCAGTTCTGGATGAGAGAACACTATCAGTGAAACAAATATTAGTAAGTACAGACAGTTAAAATGGTGGCAGGAGTCACTCTAGAGAAATACAGTACTCAGGAGTATGAGGAAAGAGACGAAACCTTTCAAAAATTAAAAAGTGGTAACCACAAGTGAGCTTTTCCATGTTAGATTTCAAAGCTTTTAAAATTTAGACATCAATAAAATTTTCATTGAACTCAGCAGAATTACTTTTTTTGAAGGAAGAAATTAAATCATGGCCTACCTGCTGTAACTCATTAATAACTATTGGCAGCCCAGCAGGCAGTAGTTCATGGCTCTGGAGGTGTAGTCACCTGTATCAAATGTTAATTCTTAAAGACCACGTTTATCCGGAAGCACTTATTAATAGTATAAGACAGTGAAGACTGGTACAAGAGGTCTGAGATATTTTCTGGGCTGAGTTTACTCCATGCAGTTATGTAGGACCCCACAGGGCAGTATTTTAGGGAAAGAAATGAAACCAGTTGTATTGGGTTTATGTGGCAAGGGTTGGTAGCTTCAGGGCTGGCCTCTGTGAGAAGACCCCAACCACCTGCACTGCTGGTTGCCCTACTTAAGGGACTTAGTGTAACCTGCGGCGATACCAAAAGAAAGGAGACACGGACAGTGGCAGAAGAGGTGTCTGGAGTGAAGTTGAGCCTGGGAAAGGGAGAGGAAAGGTGATTTCCCTGAGAGTTTAAATGTTTGTTGTTTCTGTTTCCTAATATCCATCAGTAATCAAATAGGTTAAGTTAAATTCCCCAAGTTGAGTCTGTTTTTCCTGCAACAATAATTTCTGACTGATATTCATGTCCTGATTTTAAACTATGAGTTTTCTTGATCTTGCTCTTCCTATTTTCTTCCCCCATCTCACTGAGGGCATAGGGAGGAGAGGCTGTGTGGTGTTCCTCTGTCAGTCAGGACCAACCCACTACACCAGTGTGCTCATGATTCAAACAGATAACCAGAAAATCTCCATTAAGCTTAAAGATGTCTAATAATTTAAATATCTGATGGTAGAAAATGCCTAATGGCTAATAACAAGCTCCCATTTAGATGTGCAATCAGTTATATGGTTGCATGCTTCCATTGCAACGGTTGGAACAGCCATCTAAGTATTGGGCAACAGAACACAAGGAAAGACACTGGTCATTCAAAAAGTAGATGCACATGTGAGTTCTGTTAGAAAGGCAGGCAAGAGGACTGAACCCCTAGAAAGCATAAAATATTTCTTACTTGATTTATGCCAGTTTTGCACTACTTAGGAGAATTCAAATTGGTCTTCAAGCAGCTATGTTACAAGAAAAGAATCGAACTTTTAACATATTTATCGTTTTGACTCATTGTGGTTTGTTTTGTTTATAGTACCAGTCTGAAAGTTACTGTAATTGACTGTTATAATTGTCCTGAATAGGCATCACCATTTATAATTTTTCCTCTGCCAAAAAATGTTTCACTGAGTAGTATTCAAAATGCAGTATCCTTAAATTGAAACATTACCTCCTTTTCATTTAAAGCAAGAAATTGCATGTGTTAGTAATAAAGACAGACGGCTATGGATGATATATATATACATCTGCAAATTATTCTTAAAGAACTCTAAATTTTTTTTGAAACTGCATTAAATGGATAAAAAGAAAGGCAAAATTTGTCAGTCAAGATACACAATGTTCATAACACAAACAAAATTTTTTAAGGTATTGACATGTTCTAATGCATCTCCTATGGTTTAAATAGTACTGGTTTATGCACAAAAATATCAGGTTTTTTTCTGTTAATCCTCTCTGTCATTATTGCACATGCAAAGCAAATTAAAAAAATTTTTCTATTTGCAAACACACGATGTTAGTGCAAACTCCATTGTTAGTTCATTTATACCTGCCTGGATTACAGGTAATGTCCTGTTTGATAGAACTAAGAATAAACAATTTCAAATTATAGAGCTCAAATACAATTTTAGTACAAACTTAGAGCACACCATTCAACAGACCTTTCCAACATACTGTACATCATTGATCTTCTCCATGAGTGTGCAGCAGTCTCTTTGAAAGGAAAGACAGTACACTGGAGACAATCTGAATATGATCAGATAAATTATAACAAAATAACAAATGCAACAGAACCAATTTTCTTATACGAATTTACAATATTATTGCAATAGCTGTAAAATAATGCATAATTGCTCCAGAAACATGTGTTACAATAATGAGTTCTCTAAAAAAATACTGTATTTTGGTGTTAGTTTTACACATGATGTGTTTGATGTTTCTTAAACCATGTTTATAAAAGAGATTATGCTTAAATACTAAATAATCAAATATAACTTATTACAATGCCTGCTTTAACATACACAAAGAACAACATGAATATGAACCTGAATCTTCCACACTTTTAAAGAATTATTTTGGTGGTATCAGCTGACCACCCATTCCAAAAATCTTCTAAAGAAACAAGCAAATTATAGTGCTGGACAAATGAATATTATTTAATATATGTTTATTGTACAATGCTAGATTCTTTCCATTTCACTATTCTATTCAAATTTTGAGATAACAACTCATTCCTGACTGAACTCTTATATCATCCATACTACAGCTGCAAAAGAAACTTTTGCCATTCATAACATCAACTGTCCAAAGCTCATTTGCAACATCTATGTTTTGAACATTTTAGTCATTGTTTGAAAGTACATTTTATTCACTCAAAATATAAATATTAGCTTTGTGTTGCTAGATTTTGCATGGAAACCAAATACATATTTGAGAGACCTCAGTCTGTTTGCCAATTTTGTTTAAAATTTGGGGTGTAAAATTTGTTGTCTTTCCATCTGCCTATCATCAGGTCACAAGAGATTTAGTGTTAGATAATAGTGTTTAGATGTCAAGTGAAAATGAAATTTGTATGTCCTTAGAAGGTGTAAGTAAATATATACAAAAGTTACAAGTTAGATTTTAAGATGTTTACAAGTGTTAGATATTCTCCAGACATCTAAAAGAATAGTAACATTAGTGGCAAGGTGGATATAGAGTAAGGTAGAGCAAAGATTATAGATATTAAACACATAGTTCAAAACCAGAAAAAAAACGCTTCACTTCCATTTTAAGAGTGTGGTTTTTTTAGAAAGGAAAGTGAACATACTATGAAAGCAAATACCAGGAAACTAATAGATTTGAGACAGTAAAAAAATAAATTGTAGTCTAGCTTTACGTACTCATAGTAACTGAGTACAAAGAAGGAAGATATTTCCTTCCAACAGCTCTGAAACAACTAATCCATTATGTTGTATAATTAATAGCACAATTTTATAGCAGATCTGTCAAAACTAGTAGCATATGACCAGAGAACTCTAAAGTGCATGCAAGAGGAAGAGAAGGATAAAGTCAAGTACAAACCATCTGGCTAATTACTAGGGTAGAAAAACTAAAACCAGCTTTGAAAGACAGAATAATTTAAAAAATTGAAGTCAATGAGAGAAAAAAAGAACAATAAAAGAGAGGGGAAGGGAGCTGTGATAAATTAACCTTGATAGCTTTATTTGTTTATAACAAATAACCAGTTTCCCAAATTAGAGAAATTCACCCAGCATGTCTAACTGGACTTCGGTAAAACATTTGATATGGTGTTACATGGAAAAATATTCAAACAAGTGAAAATGAAGGACTGGTACTAAATTTATAAGGGGAACAGAATCTAGCTGGATCAGTGCAATGAAACTCAATAACATAAAAAAGTACTCAAAGTCATGTATCTTGAACCTATATTTAAGATTTTCTACATTTTGCAGGAAGCTCTTAAAATTCACCTTCATTGATGATAGATATATATTTGATTATGACTAAATCACGAATGAAAAATAGCTGTGATAAAGAAAAATCGTATCAGTTTCCCTTTGAAATGTAAAGGATAAATACTGTTTCAGAAGTCCTATGTTAGATAATACCTTGCTGATAATATACCCAAATCAAGCCTTCAATCTGGACACCTCTTTTCAAAGAAGTAGAAGTTCAAACTGGGGTAATTGCAAATAAAGTTTACTAGAATGATGAAAGGAAGCTCTATGCCCAGGGAAGAGATGCAAGCTTAGCTTCTCTGTTGTTGTCACTTTGTCTTGTTAAAGCAAATATAGCAAAGACACAAAACCAGGGAGGAAGGAAAGTTATTTAAACTCAGTAACAAACAAATAACTGAATGTGAATTGACCATTAATAAATCTAATTTTTGTTCGAAATCAACCAACAAAGTTCCCTGTAAAAGCAAAAATGTCAGTCATCCAGAATCTTATTGACTCTTCTGTTCCTATTAAAAGATACTCTGCAAAAGAAAGTAATCTGTCTTTATAGAACATCTGACATCATTTTACCAAACATCAGTTACATTAGTGAAAACAACTGGGCTACCTGAATCTGAAGGCGGACTTTGGTCCACCTATTACAATGTGTATTTTACTTCAGTGTCAACACATCCATGCATACCAATGTGTATACATGGTGTCTGGCTGTGGCAGCTGCCCTTCTTGATCTTCTACAGCCATAGGCTCTCCATGAACACTGTGCGGTCAGCTGTGTGTGCTGCAAACCCCTGCACACTCACTACATCAGTTGTAGGAATGTCCTGGTTCATCTAGGATAGGGTTAAGTTTCCCCAGCAGTGGGGGGAAGCTCTAGCCGGGTTATTCAATACCATGCTGACGTCACCTCCTGGCACCCAAGCGCGGGAGAATCGGTGTGTCTGTTTTGAGATCACTCTGCTCTCACTGCTGTATCGGTAGATATCTTGCTCTGTTCATTGTTATTACTGTTATTGTTGTTGTTGTTTGTTTTGTTGCTGTTGCACTGTTGTATTAAACCTCTCCTTATCTCAGCCCCAGGGCTTTGTATTTCACTCCCTTTGTGGGGGAGGGGCAGCAGCCGCATGGTCTCACACCCTGGCAGGGACTAAACCACCACAAGGAACAAACCATGCAAGTAAAATTGGTCTTTATTTCTTATTCTCCAAGCAGTATAAGCATGAGAAATCATGATTTTATGTTTAAATGAACAGGCTGTGTTAAATATAAATATTTAAGGGAATATAGTAAGTAAAGTGACTAATTATTACTTAATTTCTGAAAAGCAGACATATTCCTCATGAGCAAGAATTAAGATAGATACATCAAATTCCAAGCTCTTTTTCCATCTATGAACTCTAAGGAATTACATGCCCTCATGAATGCTTCCTAAGCCATATAAACTAGTTGACTAGCAGAGCATAGTCAGACCCATCAATGGATTTTCTGACAGGTTATGGGAGAGTAGGGAGAGGAAGTTGTAATAATTCACTGCAAGTAGAGATTCTAAACTCCCAGATCTCAGCACACCCCAAAATATGACTTACCGTATTTTGTTTTAAAAGAATTATTAAAAATAAAATTCCAATATTGAAAAACTGGTCAGAAGAAGACATTTACAAAGCTTAATCTTGCAAAAAATGCCACAAAGCTTAACTTTATTACTGTGAGCAGTCCTTATTATTCATGGTGGTAAATGTAAATACATGCACAAGTGCTGGTAAATTAAGTTTTTATTTCCTGGATAAAAGAAATACTGTACCTGACACAAACTTATTACTCTAGCTTCATACGATTAGAAGGAAAGCCTAAAAATTCAATTAAAAATCTGAAACAATACCATAAAGTGATTCCTCACAAAAGGATGAAAAAATATGATGAGAGAACATTTATTTTAGGCAAATGAAACAGTTCAAATGTTAGAGTTATACTAAAACTTTTTCAATGAGAAAACAACAACACTTTAGATAAATAGTCATCTTGAACATAATATAAGGAGCCAAAGGAAAATTTTTGCTGTTGAAAAATCTTCATGCTACTGAATAAGTTAGTGATTACTACGTTAAACAAGATTCTGTTTCTCTGATACAAATCATTACATAGCTGTCAGCAACCTAATAATAAGGTGTTTAAATACTTAAGAATTTTCCCTGTTAATCTAACAACCATATCGTGATCCTAACAGCAGAATAACAGAAGAAATAATTAGTGAGCTAGTAAAGCTGTCATCCTAGATAGGTTTTTATCTAAAATTTTTAAGTCACTAGTGTCAAACTCACCAACTCTTTTAAGAATAAAAATTTAAGAATGTGGAATTATACTCAAGTGGAAAATGTCTGACTTGGTCTCACATAAATGTCATAGACAATACAGGACTTTTCCCATAGGTGAATGTTGCAGCTATATCCCTATATTGTTTTTAAATCCAGCTTATAAAATTTTGTTTTAAAATGTTATTGCATATTGGAAAATCACACTCTTCCCTTGTCACCTAGATCAAACTATACTAATCCATGTGTGAATTTGCTCCATGAAAAGACACATATGGTAAACCTGAACCAACCTACTGATCAGAAAAGCAGTCAGAAGGAACGAACAAAATTGTTTGATCCAGGTGCTGTGCTGCATGAAGTTTGAAGGGAAGTTTGTTAAGCAAAACTGAGAATATACTCCAAAAGAAAAATCATTCTTCCTGGAGGTAAAACAAAGAAAATCAGATCAGTCACAGAAGCATTCAGGAAACCCATTAATCTGTTCTTTTTTAATATGAAAGATGAAATTATTAGTACTTGTCCTGTACAGATAGCACCAATGGTTTAATTATTGTGAAGAAAGTGAAACCTCCAAAATTCAGCACAAAGTTAAACACATTTAGATAGACTAAAATATCCAGATTCTAAACTGTAGTCCCAGGGATTGCTGCTAAGAAGCGTATTAATGTCTTATTTTTTACTCTTATGCAAATATTCTTTAGAAAGTATAAAGATCTCTCTTCCACTGTAAAAATCCTAGTAGGCTTCCTTACCCCTGACAGAATAAATTGAGAAAAGACTCTCTTGCATCGGCATCTATTTTCTTTATCAACAATACCTGTAGAGATAGTGTTCACTGGTATGCTAAACCCAGAAAGAGTAAATGGTGAACGTGACCTATGCAAGAGAAATCTGCTGGTATAAAGGTAGAGTAGGCCTTCTGCCAATTCAGTTGTCAAACACTTGTCAGCTCCTCTCTTCCACTACAGGGAAGTACTTCATTGTATATATAATGATGAATAACACATTTAAGTTGGCTTTACTAGTACGGTTTTAATTTTGTTAGGCTCCAAGAACCTCTCAGACAATTGCAGCTGATGCATTCTGTTCCTGCCTTTTCAAAAGACTCTAACAATATCAAGGTTATTTGACTACAGATAGTCTCATATTGACTAGTAATATTTCTTTCCTTTATTCCTTATGACATCTACTTTCAGTTACTTTTTTACATTAACCCACGGTTTTCATGGGTGTCAAGATAGCTATGCATTATACTCATCAATCCTGTTATTATCTTTAAATATTAGCATAATGTTGAGTTGATCCAATCTTGTGTATTAGGAGAGATGTATAATGGGTGGGAGAGGTTTTAAAAAAAAAGGGGTTTTGATATCATCAATTGTGCCACTTGGTTCCAAAATTCCCCTTCAAGCATCACTTGTTAAGAATTTCTGCTTCCATATAATCAGTTTTCCTACCCATTACTCTGAAAAGAAACTGAAGACTGTTTTTGTTCATTTCACCAAACAGAACCAACCACTGAGGTTGTCCATCCTTGGGTGAGTTTTAGCTGCTGTGTCATAAGTAGTTATGTTAGAATCTATCAAGTGTCAGCCCTACTAAGTGCATAAAATATTTCCTTGAAGCCAATATCAGCATTTTGAAGATTTTCCTATCCCAAATAAGATTGTGTTATGTATCACAGAATCACAGATTCATCAAGGTTAAAAGACCTTGAAGATCACCTAGTCCAACCATGAACCTAACATTGACAGTTCCCAACTAGACCATATCCCCAAGCGCTATGTCAACCCAACTCTTAAACACCTCCAGGGATGGGGACTCCACCACTGCCCTGGGCAGCCCATTCCAATGCCTAACAACCCATTCTGTAAAGAAATGCTTCCTAATATCCAGTCTAAACCCTTCCTGGCGCAACTTGAGGCCATTACCTCTTGTCCTATCTCTTGTTACTTGGTTAAAGACGCTCATCCCCAGCTCTCTGCAACCTCCTCTCAGGCAGTTGTAGAGGGCGATGAGGTCTCCCCTCAGCCTCCTCTTCTCCAAACTAAACAACCCCAGTTCCCTCAGCCACTCCTCATAAGACCTGTCCTCCAGACCCTTCACCAGCTTTGTTGCCCTTCTTTGGACACGCTCGAGTAATTCAATGTCCTTTTTGTAGTGAGGGGCCCAAAACTGAACACAGTCATCGAGGTGCAGCCTCCCCAGTGCCAAGTACAGGGGTAAGATCACTTCCCTGTCCCTGCTGGCCACGCTATTTCTGATGCAAGCCAGGATGCCATTGGCCTTCTTGGCCACCTGGGCACACTGCTGGCTCATGTTCAGCCGGCTGTCAATCAACACCCCCAGGTCCCTCTCTGACTGGCAGCTCTCCAGACACTCCTCCCCAAGCCTGTAGTGCTGCTGGGGGTTGTTATGGCCAAGGTGAAGAACCCGGCATTTGGCCTTATTGAAACTCCTCCAGTTGGCCTTAGCCCATCGCTCCAGCCTGTCCAGATCTCTCTGCAGAGCCTCCCTACCCTTGAGCAGATCAACACTCCCACCCAACTTGGTCAGGGTGCACTCAATCCCCTCATCTAGATCATTAAGTAAGATGTTAAACAGGAGTGGCCCCATAACCGAGCCCTGGGGGACACCACTTGTGACTGGTCACCAACTGGATTTAACTCCATTCACCACAACTCTTTGGGCCCGGCCATCCAGCCAGTTTTTTACCCAGCGAAGCGTGTGCCCATCCAAGCCACAAGCAGCCAGTTTTGCCAGGAGAATGCTGTGGGAAACAGTATCAAAGGCCTTACTAAAGTCAAGGTAAACAATATCCACAGCCTTTCCCCCATCCAATAAGCAGGTTTCCCTGTCGTAGAAGGAGATGAGTTTTGTAAAACAGGACCTGCCTTTCATAAACCCATGTAGACCAATCCCATCTGCATTCCCCATGTAGGTTCTGGGAGCTGGGTTGGCAACAACTAGGATTAGGGTAGCAGTCACAGATTATTTACTCTGTCTCAATTATTTCTTCATTAAATCAGTTCCAATACCGCTTCTTTGTCTATTAAATAACCAAGATTCATAATCAAATGAATAACCAAAGGTGAATGGAAATGTCATGTTCAGTTCTATGCTAAGGTTCTTTTCAAGTGGATAGATTCAAATGACTGTAAATCAACATTTCATCTATATTATTGAGAGAAGATTTAGCCTTAAATATCTTTTTTTTTTCCCTTAATTCATATATTTGAACTAAAAAGGTTCTTTACATTGTGTGGATTGGCACTTGCAATAAAAATAAAACATTTAGTATTGTATTTATCCCCTGTAATATGAACACTGTCAAAAGTAACTCCAGGGAAACGTACAGCTCCTTGCAGATGGTAGTTGGCAGTGCTTGACGAATATTTCTAAATTTGGTTAATTTAGAATTCTTCTTGATAGTATCTTCCTGTAACAAAATGATGCAAAAAGAAGTTCTTTATTTGACTGTGTCATGGTTTAACCCCAGGCAGCAGGTAAGCACCACACAGCTGCTCACTCACTCCCCCCACAGTGGGATGGGAAAGAGAATTGGAAGTATAAAAGGATAAAAACTTGTGGGTTGAGATAAAGACAATTTAATGGGTAAAGCAAAATCTGCATGTGTAAGCAAATATGAGGAATTCTCTCACTACCATCCACTGGCAGGCAGACGTTTAGCCATTTCCAGGCAAGCAGGGCCCCATCACATGTAATGGTTACTTGGGAAGATAAATGCCATAGCTCCAAATGTCATCTCCTTCTTCCGTTTTCCATCAGCTTTTATTGCTGAGCATGACATCTTATGGTCTGGGATACCCCTTTGGTTAGTTGGGGTCAGTACCCTTCCAACTTCTTGCGCACCCCCAGCCTACTCACTGGTGGGGCAGTGTGAGAAGCAGAAAAGGCCTCGAACAGTAAGCACTGTTCAGCAATAACTAAAACAGTGTTAACAACACTGTTTTCATCCCAAATCCAAAACATAGCCCCATACAAGCTACTATGAAGAAAGTTAACTCTATCACAGCCAAAACCAGTACAGACTGTCACCTACCTTGCCTCATCATATTGCCTCATCAAAGAAACTTCAAACTGAAATTTGAAATTATCAATGGGTCTATTTTACCATAAAATTTAGTAGATTAAATTCCCAACTGTTTAGACCCAAACTACTTGAAAGTGTTCTTAAAATTGAAGCACTTGTAGTGGGTACAGACCATTTCATGCACAAACAAAGCCAGCCAATTTTCCTGTTGTTTACATGGAAAAGAGAAGTAACACTTAGGAATGTCATTTCAGTGACATTTGGAAACATATACAGATCCTTTGTCAACACCAGACATTCTTTTTTTTTTTTTCCTCCACTTTGACAAACATGTCAATTTTTAGATGGATGTTCTCTTACATTTTAATCCTTTTTGGAACAGCAGTCTATGCAGGGGGAGGGTCAGCTCAAAGACTCCAAACCTTACAATAAATAATTAAAGAGATTTTGTTAATTTGCACACTTTTTTTTTTTTTTTCTGTATATGAGTGGATACATAGATTTCCTTGTTTTGTGTGTGTGTGTAATTAAATTTTTAAAAATTTATGTGGCATCTTTCTTAGTTTTGGTTTAATCAAACTTATCCAAGATGTCGTGATGATTATAACATCTTTCTCAACCTCCTTCTTGGTTTTCCATCTTCTGTGTTCAAAGATGGCTGAATGAATCAGAGCTTCTCTATTCTTTTCACTATTAAAAAATAATACAAACACAGTTCTGGATTTTGGAACATTTTTAGTATATATTTTCACTCTATTTTTCCTTTCCAGAAGAGTTTGAATAATGATGGTCCGTGTGTGCTGGTTATACTCAACTCTACTTCATGTGTTTAATCTGGCTACTAGGACACATGTTGTAATCGCCTGTACAAAATAACTTTTTAGATGTTCTATTAGAAAGTGTTTTTCCTTGTTTTAAAAATACTGGTTTTTTTCCCCCTTCTTTACAAGGAACATTGGTATACTGCTCTTCTTTCCTCAGCTAATAACAGAGGTTTTTATTATCATGCTACTGTTTCAACTACAGGCACTCCTTCTTTGTGAGACATTTATTATATACAACAGATTTATCTGTCTCTTAAAGTATTGCAAATGTATTCTGCATCCATATAAAATAGGGGAGAACTATTATTTCTTTGTACCTGACTATCTCAACAGCAAGGCCAGAAGATATTTTTAGATAGAGATGCTGTGGCACATCCGTTCTCATGGTCTATAAATTCTCTTCACCTGTTGTTGTGTGAACTTCCTTGCACGCAATCTGCCACTCCTACATTCTAGCACCAATTACCAGAAAGTATAATGAATAAGATAGAGTAATTATGGATGTAATATTACTTCCCTCTCCAATTTAACATTCAGAGGTACATTTAACTCCATTAACAAGCCATAGTAACAATATTTTTAACTAAGGGATACTCAGAAAGAAAATGTGAATTAGAAGTACTATAAAGTGGTAAAACTGCCTACAATGAGAGTGAATCAAGACTTCTGTAATCCAGTGAGCATGGTGCTGTTTTTTCTTTATATCTAGTCAGCATGGATTTTAAACCTCAGGAAGAACAAATAGCAACTTTTCCTTTCTTGTGAGTTGTAGCATAGCTATGGAGCAAACTCTTTAATACAATCCATGAATAAAGCAGTTAAGATCTTAAAGACAGGTTATTTGACTGATTTCAGCAAAGAACATGAGAATTTCTTGGTACTATATGGTACTTAAGCCTCTAGCAGCTGGAGCACAGATTCTATGGGTTATACATGGGCATAAGTTATCCTATAGACTTTATAAATTTAAACCACAACTTGATTATATCACATGGCCAGAACCCAAGACTACATATTTATACAGCATATCTATCCTTGTAGGTTCAGACACCAGTTCACCTCGACAGTATGCACAACTGAGACATCTTCTTCAGAGCTCATCAAGTGATTGCCCCTCTTTGTTTGCCACTTAGCAAAAATAGGGCCACAACTACTACACAACTCAGAGAGAAAACTACACGTAGCAATGTAACACAGGCAATACTGTTACTTCCCAGTTGTGATGGAAGTGCCAAACCCATCTAACCCAATTCAATCCTTGCTTCTGGCCAATACTGGGCTGTTAGGAAAGGGAAAGAAGCAGACAAGCCTACAGTCCTACTTGCTCTAGGTCCATCCAAAAATCTGAAAGGAATTTCTCTTAATAGAATTCTTTGTTATTCTCTGTTCTGCAGAATGGGACCACAAATGTGAAATGCAAGAGAAGAATCTATGAACTGATGATACATTAATGCCACAATGGGATCTCTTCTAAATAAAGGTGAATTATAAGTAGGATTATTAGTACCACCCATTACAGAAGTAAGAAGTCAAACATTTTTCCAGAACACATCCTTGATTATAGTTTAGCACTTGATTCAACTGGAGTTTTATTGTACAGGTCTCCAAAGCTTATATTTGTGTGGTCTTACTCCAAGCTTGGGCTGATTAGGTCTTTGCTTGCAACACAATTTTTCCAAATCTCCCTAGTTCCAGTAGGATATCTGGAACAGATCATAGAATCATAAAATCATAGAATAGTTTGGGTTGGGAGGGACATTTAAAGGTCATTTAGTTCCAACCCTGCTGCAATGAGCAAGGACATCTTCAACTAGTTCAGGTTCCTCAGAGCCCTGTCCAACCTGACCTTGAATGTTTCCAGGATGGGACATCTACTACCTCTCTGGGAAACCTGTTTCAGTGTTTCACCACCCTCATCATAAAAAATTTCGTTCTTGTATCTAGCCTAAATCTACCCTCTTTTAGTTTAAACTATTACCCCTTGTCCTATCGCTACAGGCACCACTAAAATATTTGTCCCCATCTTTCTTACAAGCCTCCTATAAGTATTCAAAGGCTGCAATAAGGTCTCCCCAGAGCCTTCTTTTTTCCAGGCTGAACAATCCACTCTCTCAGCCTTTCTTCATAGGAGAGGTGTTCCATCCTTGTGACCCTCCTCTGGACCTGCTCCAACAGGTCCATGTCTTTTCTGCACTGAGGATTCCAGAGTTGGACACAGGAATTCAGCTGGGGTTTCACCAGAAACATTCATTCCTTCCACAGCCCACCTATCTTTACTATAGAGCAGAACTTCCATAAAATTTAGCAAATACAGTTTAGGACCCCAACAAAAAGCTCATTACCTGAACTCCATTTATTCCATACAAATAAGGCAGACGTTTGGCAGAAAAAAATTATACAGTATCCTATATTTAAGAAGTTATCTTCACATGTGTACAAATAAAATGGCTGAAACAAAGTAATTCTAATTCTGCATCTCACAACTTTTGAGTGATTGATTTTCTTTTGGCTTTAATAATACTGTTCTCCTAATTTTATGCATGTATTGCAGGATACTTCCCATAAAATAGAGTAAGGTGGGCCTTAATCTTAAAATACACACCAGATATGAGCAACTTTCTCAGCCTCCTGTGTGGTAGACATACATGATGCTCTTAGAGTAACGGGTCTGGAGACAGAGGAAGGGATCTTCTACAAAAGCAAAAGTATGTGTGTTATCTACAAAAGCAAAAGTATGTGTGTTACGAAATTTAGAGAGATGATCTGGACAGATCATCCAAATTATGTTTTATCCTTCAGGTTTTGGAATGCATTCTGAGAAGTGTTTTTAGTAGAATAGTTTTAAACTTGTTTGCATAACAGCTTATTGGCTTTGAGGGGCTGTGTTACTCACATTTGATCCACAGATGTAACAGAAAATGAAAACAATAACAACAAATCAACAACTGAATTCACACTAGAAAGATTGTGAATCTTAGACAAGTAATGAGATATTTAACTTTAAATATTGCCAAAGTCAGAAATAGCAAAATGCAAGTTAACTATTAAAAAAAAAAAGTTTCTGGGCATAGATAAATAACATAAATGTATGTTATTGTATGATATGTTATAGAAGAAAAAAAAGAGAGACGAGAACCGCAAGAAATGTAGAACATAAGTTTAGTTTCCCATAATCTCCCTGAAGCCCAAAACTTTCCACATTAACCGTAAACTAAAGCAATGAAATTAATCCTCAGATCATTTCAAAATCAATGTGACTTCACCAACCCAATTCTACACTGAAGTTTCAGTTTCAGCATTGGTAATTAAGAACTGAAGTTTGCTGGACGTCTGAACCCAAAGCTAAAAATTAGCAACAAGCCATTGGCCTCCCATTTTTGTATGCTGAAAGTGTGAGATAGAAGGTGGTCAGTAATAATTAAATATCTGAAAGCTTTAAAATCTGATTTTTCTAACCTCTGCTTTCAACAAAACATTTAGATCTTAACTTCTTATAAGAGCTTATATCAGTTAAAACTCATTCCCTTCAAAAGCTGCTCAGTGCCTTAATTAAACATACATACAAGAACATAATTTCCAGTTTTTCTTACTCTCATAATAGGCAACATAGTTACAAAACATAATTATCTATTTTCAAGGGTGATCAGTGCACATGTGGGATACGTTTCCTTTACATTGCTATGTTAATTAGATGCAGATATTTTGTTTAATTTGTTTTCTACCCATAAGGGATGAGGATTATGTTAATGGAAAGCAAAACTCACTGAGTTGAGAAAAAATCATTGCTGAGCTTCAGACCAAGCTATCTTCTTTTTTTTTAGTTCTATACCAGGATAGGTGGGGAAGAGTTCAGGCTTCTTTTCTGTCTTTAATATTTTTGTAACACTGTTTTCATAGTCATGATTAGCACTTTAAAAAAATTATTAATGTAAGTACTGCTCTGCAATTCATCCAACAAAGAGACTTCTAGTTCAACTAACAGTGATAGATACCAAGGAACAGTTACACAACTGCATTTTCCACTACCCATGTAAAGCAAGCAGTATAAAGCCATGGTCAAGAGTTTGTCACCTAGGAATCCTTCGTCTCTACAGAAAGTCTACTTTATATATATATTGATTCTTAGAAAGTCCTGAGACAGAGAGAAAAGACCTGACTCCATTTCTGTAATTTACATGAATGAAGAATTTGACAATTCAATCTACAGACAGCGTTCCTTTAATCACAGATCAGTTTTTATATGTGGGGAATATGATTCCTGTATCTTGAAAGGAAAATGTATGTAAAAATAAATGAACAAGTTATTCAAGAGGAGCTGTTTTGGTCTCTCAGATTAAAAAGGTTCATATAAACACACCGGTTTTGATAACCAGCAGCAGAGAATTGTAGTTTTGATGGCACAAATACCACTCTAAGAGTTTCATAAAAAAATTTTGGGGATCAAGGCCCTACTACGAGTAAAAATCAAGGCTCAAACTAATAAACTGCAAACTGTACTGTTCTACTAAAAAGTCAAAAAAGGTAATTTTAGTTACAGTATTTCTTCTCCATGCTGAAACAAAGACAAAGAACGTTTCATTATTTAGGATCAATTGGAAACAAAAGTAATTCATATAACAATTTAATTCCTTTCAACAATGTTTAAGATCCTAAAATAAGCTAATCAGTTCTACTCTTAACCCCACAAAAAGCTAAATCCATTTACTAATTTCATTCTTCTTTGCAATAAAAACAAATTAATTAGAACAAGCTCCTTTGCAAAACATCAAAACCAATTCCTTCAATTATTTCCTTCCAATCTGCAATAAAAAATCCATTAACCTCACCTTAATTCTGAAATTTCAAAGTAATTTATTCACTAACTTCATTTTAATTCACAGACAAGTTAATTACTCCAGGTCCTGTTCCACAAAGACAACTGCCTCCCTTAGTTGAATACACATGCCTTTCTCCATCTTGAAAAGCTATAAATTTGTCTCTCACGTCATTTGAGAAGCTAGCCATGATCAAAGGGCTAGATCCTTGAATCGGCATTTGCTGTACAGCAGGGGATTTACAAACATCAGTGACCTTTCAGGATTAGGCCCAAACTGAGCTGTTCCTCACAGTTGCTGTAGTCTCAAAGCAAAATTTACAGCAATAATTGCTCTAGGTTGCATGAGTAAACAGCAAAGCAAAGCTTTATGTTTCTATCTCTAATTCTATTATGTTAGCATTGGTGATGTGCAAGCATCAGCACTGTAAGTCACACTGAGATACTAGCATTAAGTACTACAGGTGGATTAATTTTCCCTCTCAAATACTTCACAGAGAATTGAAGGTATTCATAAAAGTTACAAGACCTTGTAATGTTTCTGCTACTTAAGCCTGATATTACACATATCCATTTCCCTATCAAAATGAAGCTTTTACAGTTTCCTGTAGATGATGAGGGACTAAAATTTTGCCTTTCAGAAAGTCATTCCTATTGCCTTAATATAGGTTTAATGCCATTAAGATGATTAAAGCATATAGAAAGACTGAAGTCTTGAACTGCATATCTATACATTTGTCTGAAAAATCCATGATGCCTCAGGCTAATGTTTCAGGACCCTGCAAACAAGCAGCAAGAGTTGAGAGTCATTGTCTCCCCTTCACAGCTGGCCATCCTCTTGTTTAGGAAGGGCAATACCTTACCATGCAAAATTACTGCAGAGGTGCAGATTGAACTACCATATGTTTACAGTCTAGCATTCATTATGGAGCATGATTTTCAGAAAATACTAACTCTACAAAAAGTAGCCTACCAATATATTTGAAGACAAGAAAAAAAAATCACCAGTCACTCTTCCATTTTGTCAAATGGCTAATCATGGACAGTGTTAGAAGAAGAGGAAAAATAAAATCATTATGAGATACAGTGTAATGAAATGGAGAAGTCAGACTATTTTACTTAACTTTCAGGCAAGGTGAGAATAATCACATTAAATGTTAGCCCTATAGATTCTTTCTCCCATTCCTTTAACATTCATCTTTCTTTCAAACATATATGAGCTAGTGTCATTGTGCGAGTAGGGAAGATTCAGACCTCCTCCCTCTTTACTCTTTTAACTTAACTTTGTCATTAAATGATTATCATCCTGGCATCAAACAATAAGGGATCTGAAAAGTAGAAATAGAAGAATCAGTAAAGCTTTCCAACTGCAGGCATAACCCTTGAAAAGCTCTGTCCACAAATATCTTTATTAATACACTTCTCTATATTCCCGAAAGCTACTTTCAATTTATAGACAATTGGCATTAGGTTACCAAGGTCCAGTCATCACAAGGTCAAAGAATGCTGAATCTTATGCCAGACTCCAATGTCTGAGAATTCATTTCCATACCAAATCTTTGCTCCCAGACAGGTCCAGGGACAGGACCTGCTCACTGCTCAGCAAATTATGAGTACTCACAAACGTTTCTGCTGCTCTTGAAGCAAGCCTCCTGAATCTTAGGGGTTTACAGTTCCCCTGTGGCTTTAAACACCTTCCTGAGTATCTCAGCTAATAAGAAACTTGCTTTTAACCCATCATTACTGAAGGCTATTCTGAAGTCATCAGAGAAGGAACTGATTCACTATGATAAAAAACCTTAAGACAAATGTGATCTCTCAGGCAAATTGATTGATGTACAGAGCATTATTCTAACTGATAATACTAAAGACTGTAATGTGCTGAGAAATTAAAGTGACAACCTAGAAAAGAGATCTGTTGCAGAAACAAAAGATTGCTGAGAGGTTTTGGAGGTATGACAATAAGAAAAACTTACTTTCATTATTTGCATTATATTACAATGTTTTTGCAATATAGTATATGAAATCCTTCTGATGAAGTTGCGCTCTCTTCCTGCTTCAACTGCCTTGATTGAAAACCAAGGTTACAGTGAATAGATATTTATCACATTGAAGTGTCTTTTACCCAAACTTTCACACTGATTGATGAGCTAGTTAGTAATCATTTCACCCAGCACTGAAATCTGGTTACTTTTTCTGCACTAATCAACAGTACTCTGCCACAATAAACAACAGCACTGGATTGCTGCTTGCCAGGACCCAGACCCAGAATGTTGTGGAGACTGCCAAGGCCTATCCAGTCCTTTGACTACTACGTGCTGCTGTTCTTCCATGTGGGCACCAGTGATACTGCCAGGAGCAACCTGGACAATATAAAAAGTGACTACAGAACCCCAGGAGTGATAATCAG
The DNA here is from genome assembly GCF_047716275.1 of Strix uralensis. Classification (NCBI taxonomy): domain Eukaryota; kingdom Metazoa; phylum Chordata; class Aves; order Strigiformes; family Strigidae; genus Strix; species Strix uralensis. The sequence continues at coordinate 74,590,462 of NC_134012.1, forward strand.
GGGTATGGGGTCCCAGGCAGTGTTTTCCTTAATCCTGCTGGTAAGGGGAAAGGGTTATTAAAAAGGTGGCACTGATACTGTGTGCCAACAATTAGTTGCAGACCTGGTATCAGCAACAGGGTTTTGGTTTCTGTGGGATACTGCTTGAGCACCAACATCTGCTTGGGAGAGATGGGATCCACCTCACTAAGTGGGTCAAGGGTATCTTTTCCAGCAGGATGGCTGATCTCATAAGGTGGGCCTTAAAGTAGGAATGAGGGCCAAGGGAGAGTTACCAGCATCTCTCTGATGGAATGATGAACAGGGTTGACAAGCAAAGAACCTGGAGCAATGTGAATGAAAGGAAACACAAAATGAACAAAACTGGGCTTTGGAGAGGTCACCTCAAGCTTTTACATATAAATAAGTCTGAAGTGACTACAAGACAGCATTTAGGGGGAAAAAACAAACAAACAAACACACACACACTCACAAAAACCACAACAAAAACCAAACACATACAAACAAACAAACAAACACAAAAAAAACCCCACGAACCCAAGCCCAGAATAGGCTGCCTCTGGGAAATCAAGACATGTTGGAGTGCGTCTTTGAAGTGCCTGCACAGTAATGCACACAGCATGGGGAGTAAGTATGAGAAATTAGAGATCTCTGTGTGGTTGCAGGGCTGCAGTTTTCCTGGGATCACAGAGATGTGGTGGGATGGCTTGTGTGACTGAAGTGCTGCAATGGAGAGATTCAGTAAGGACAGGATGGGAAGCTGAGTTTTATGTGAGAACAGCTGGAATGCATGGAGTTCTGCTGGTGGATGGATGAGGAGCCAACTAAGAGCTTATGGGTAAGGATTCACAGGTAGACCACTATGAGTGACAAGGTAGTGGGTGTCTGCTGTAGGTTTTCTGATCAGGAAGAACAAGTGGATGATGCCTTTTACAGACAGCTAGAAGTAGCCTCAATTTCATAGGCCCTGGTCCTCCTGGAGGACTTCATCCACCCTGTTATCTGCTGAAGGAACCACACGGCAGGGCATAAGCAATCCAAGAGTTTCCATGAGAGCATCTATTAAAACTTCTTGATGGAAATGACAGAGGAGCCAAAAAGGACATGTTCTCTGTTGGACCTGGTACTCACAAACAATAAAAAACTGGATGTGGATGTGAAAGCTGCTGGCAGGCTTTAACAAGAATATTTAACCAGACTTTACCAAGAGTAGTCTACCCCACCAAGCAGGAAATAAGGTTAAAATGTCAGGATACCTACATGGATGAAAAAGGGGCTCCTAACAAAACTCAAACTTAAAAAAGAAGTATAAAGAAGGTCAAAACAGGGACAAGTACTCTAAAAAGGATTATAGTGACACTATCCGAGTATGCAGAATAATGCATGACTGGGAAAGCCAAAACCTACGTGGAACTGAAACTGGCAAGGTATACCAAAGATAACAAGAATGGCTTCTCTAAATCCTTAAGTGGAAAAGAGATGAGTGGAGAAAATGTGGGCCCATTGCTGAATATGGCAGGAGACCTGGTGACACAGGGTATGAAAAAGACTGAGGTACT